>NC_049217.1:30808583-30815845 GCF_013347855.1 Anguilla anguilla | reverse complement strand
ATTAGGCTTATTGCACTTAAACGAGAGCAAGAAACCCCGAGATCTGCATCAATGAAGCTGAGCATGAGTACTAAACAGTGTGCAAAAAGACAAGAAAATTAAGAAAAATGCATTTTATGCTCATTATATTTCGTTTTTTCGAATCCATTCTAGCTCGTTGCTTAGGCCTTGTTAAGCAGGGAATTAAGCAAAAGCTTAACAAGCAGAAAATGATTTTTTCTTAAAATTGTTTTCTTGCCATGTTACACACTTAGGACTCCAGCAAAGCTTCATGTGTACAAATTTTGGGGATCTAGCTCATTCTTTATGTACATTAAGCAGGGAAAACTCTGCTTTACAAAAATAAAAATATGTTTTCTTAAAATACTTCTCACACCCTTTTGCACACTGTTAATGCTCATGCTAAGTTTTATCTTCACACACAATGGGGTTTCTAGTTTATCATTTAAATACATTAAGCCTTGCTGAGCACGAGAAGATCCCTGAATACGCACTTTAATTAAGACGTGCTGAATGATAGCAACTTTTATACCGCCAAGCTCAGAGATAAGAGAGGAAGAACCAATGCAAGGCATTCCTATCACCAAAACCCGTCCCTGAGTTTGTGGAAGGGACAGCAAAATCATGCCAGTAATGTTATAGTGTTCCGTTATTTTAAAAATAATAATCATCATTAAGCGAATGATAAAACTGTGATTGCATTTAGTCCGGCTAGAAATATTGTATCTTGGACATAATATTTACCAGCATTTTAATGGACAAGCTTCACTGGAAACACTCAACGTCATGAATAGCCCTTCCGTACCAAAATATATCACTGCGGGTTACAGCACCCTTAAAACAGCCCATAATTCTCACGAGGCCCGGTCATTGTTCAGACAAATCCAGTTTCCCTGTCCCGTTAACACTCTTAAACTGCCACCGTGCCCGGAGCCAGACGGTTTAAGACGACAATAAATGAATTTAACGAGGAAGCTCGTTCCCGCTTACATCTGGCGGTCAGCACCACACAGAGAACTAACAACAGACACTTCCATCTGACAGCGGGTTCAAAGGCGCCCAATTAAATGACTTGCATGTCAAAAATATGCATCACGTTTTTTTTTACGCATTCCCACTAATCCAAATCTGTGTTTAAACCACGGGGCGGAGGGACAGTTATTAGCCAACAACAATGTGCGCCTTGATACGCTCAGTACCTCGACAGGGACTGGAAGCTCGAACGACGTACTAGAAGGAAATAAAACTACCGAATAGCTATTTTGTCTCCAAAGGGTTGTATGTGTATTCTAACGTATTTATTTGTTAACCATTAGCACAAGGTCAACCAAGTCGAACATGTAAATATTTACCGTTAGCTAGACTAGCTAAAAAAGGAATATTCTTTGGAAATTCAAAAATAGAATAAATGCATCCACTAGCCCGATTCTGTCCAAGATTTGCAACCCATTGGAAGACTCGATTTAATACATATACCGATTTAATCTTATTACTAGAGTTTAGTTGCCCAGGGTGTTTATTTCGACATTGTGCGCAGGTTTTCATCATGCTTTAAATATACACTCAGATTGACCGCAGTCAGCTTCCTCGCCGGGATACACAACCAATATAGCACAGACCAGTTAGCTACGTAGCTAGTCAGTCACTGCAAGGTTTCCCCCCATTGTGAAGGTCATTGAAAATAGGGCTGTCGAGATTCCTCTTGGCCACAACAACAGTCATAAAACAAAACTCCGTCAATCAGAAAGCAAGCCCGCTGTGTTTTTATATTTTCGGGCTATACAGGGTCAAAAATAGAACAATCAAAACATCAACGAAGCACAGACAATTTACTTCAAAAGTAACGTTACGTTAACGATCAAACATAGTAACCTTGACAATCGGTAAGGTGGATACACGAAAAATTAACCGGAGATCGAGTTGCACCTCTTGCATTTTATTTACAGTGACCAAAAGAAGCGGTTCTTCTGATCATTTATGACCCAGCACTTGGACAGTAGCAAAACCCAACAGATAACCAATGTTAGTTTTGTGCTCTTAGCTAGCAAAAGGTAAAACATGCAACCAATTATCTAGTTTATTGAAGACAACAACCAAGTTAACTAATTGCTACAAGCTAAAAAGTTAGCCAATCGGTTAGTGTGACCAAACAAACATTAGTGCCAATTGTGGAATTCAGCGGTGACTGTCCTACCTAGTGAACGGTTTGCCATCTAGAAGCCGATTTCAACTAGCTAGCTAGCTACCGTTTAATTGAGAGCTAACCAGCTATGAGGCTTGCTAACCTTCACATTACACCCACCGTTAATTTAAAAAAGCATTCGATAATTATTTAGCTGGGCAAAATGGGAGCTATCGCAATGGCACAAATAGCTAACTAGTTACAATATTTGAACCCCGCCTCCCCAATGGATTATTTTGCAAAACGTGAAAAATATTCTTACCTTTATTTCAAACTTTGGAGCTTTTGGCAGATATCAGTACAGAATTGTTGCATGGTAGAAAGTGACGCTTATCTTCTCTTACAGTACCCGTAATGACAGATCAGGAATTCAGTCGTAGTGAACAGCCAGCAGTCGACAGCTTGCTAACACTGAATAAATTCTTTTCTGGAGCCGACGGTGAATGGACAGGGCAGCAATTAAACTGGAGTTGGCTCCAATAGCTACAGGATTCGTGTTGACAAATGCAATAGTATTTCCAAAGTAATAACAAAAAGTCAAAACATCAGTGCAGACGAGTAGCAATTATTCCCAAGAAATGTTCGACAAAGCATAACACAAGAGCTGGCTAACTAGCAAAATACTGAAAACAGGCAGTTTTAAGCTTGTTCCTAACGAGTTCACATCGAGTAGCCGAACGACGCTAACGTTATTTTAAAGTGCAAAAGAGAAACATTGACCTGCGCCTAGCTAACGCAATGTTAGCTAGTTAGAGCGAAAGCAAATAAATCCAAAATAGTGAATTCTTGAAATATCCGATTCTGGGAGCAGAAATTATATCCCAGGAGTCCATGAAAACCATCAGTTGTTGCAAAAGTATTATTTGAATGCAGTTCAGTGAGCTCGCGATAGTGGTGCTCCAGCAGCCATTTTGTTGTAGCTAGCTAACTGACAACAAGCAGCTCGCTTATGCCGAAGTAAAACAGGAAGTGGCCCCCATGCCCCAGCTGCTGGTCATGTGACCTCAACTAACAAACAAGCTGGCTTCTCTAAAAAAAGATTCCTTAACCCCGCCTCTTTGTTTCCTTGACAACAGAGGTCTGGCCAACCTCTCTACTCACCCTGGTACTCAACATAGTACGCGAAAATGAGCTTTAGCCGCGTTTCCACCAAAATTACCCGGAACTTTCAGTCCCAGGAACTACTTTACCAGGAACTAAAAGGTTCCTGCAGCCAATGGTTGTCTGCGTTTCCACCGGGGTCTAAAGTACCGCGAAGATTAGGCAAATTTGCCCACTGACGTTGTCGTCGGTCCATCTGTCATATAACCGGGACAGCCCAGAGGGGTTTATTTCACTTATATACAACGGGTTACCAACAATGACTATATATGGTTACTTTTGTATTTATTGATTTTCATATATCCTCTCAAACACATTCATTATGTTTTTATGCGAACATTCGCTTTCATGTCTTGACATCCGAAGCGACAGAATGCATTCACATTTATATGTATAACTGGCAACAACAGCAGAAAACATGCACACGTTGTAAACAATTTGCTGTTTGATTACTTTCTCGTCGTCAGTTCCATATAGGCTAATGGCAAAATGACAAGAATAGAACGAAAACTCGGACTTGCGTGAAAATGTAAATTAGTAGTGGTACAGCCACCGTTTGCTTTCCTTCGAAGTTACTGCTAGCCGAGCAGCGAAGTGTGCCCTCCAGATGCGAACCATGCACCATAAATTAGTCCATAGTCTTCCTGGTTTTTTCGTGGAATTGAAAAATGGCAGTAAAATTGAGTAAAATTACGGCAGTCTGAAAAAGCTAAAGGGGAGATTACTAGAATTAACCTGTTATTTTACCCGGACAAAAAGTGCAGAAGGTGATTTCCAGTTTGCTTGTACTGCATCACCAATGTTAATTACGCAGAACTACCGCATACCTCACATAACTGTATCAAACGTTTTGAGTCAATTACAACGGGCTAACAAAGAAAATCCGGAAGAAAATATTCAGCAACCGAATTAATCCGTTTGAATGTTTTGGTAGCCTACGTAATATGTTGTCCCAGCACGAATGCTTAGCATTTTATAAAATGAATACTAAAGCAAGAAAAGAACAGAAGAGTTATAATTCCAAGACGTTGGCAGGCTATAACCAAAAGTAGGCTACTGCGCCGCATAACATACAAGTTTGATTTGAAGTTATTATGAAAATAAATTGGTTTGCCGCTGGATATTTTCAAACATGGCGGGTAATGGCGGAAAATAAATACAACACAAATGTTGCGAGTACTCGACCAATCAGAAATGTTCAGCGCTGCAAGCTCCACCCAAAAGGTTCCTGTACTTTCGGAAAGTACTACCCCTCGAGCAGGAACGTTTTGGGGGGTAAAACAAAGCCCCCAGAACTAAATTTAGACCCTAGTTCCTGCGGTGGAAACGCACTGAGTTCCTCAAAAGGTTCCTAGTTCCGGGGTATAGTTCCTGCGGTGGAAACGCGGCTTTTGTCAGCTAGAACGTTGTTCAGGGGGAGTTGTTGCTGCTGTACAGCCACAACTGTAGTCACAGTTGGTTCCCACAACTGTATTCACGAACACGCTGCATAGCAAGCACCAGAAACCGTCAATGCCCTCTGCAAAGACAGAGGGAGATCGCTATAATGCTAGTTTGCAGTTAAGCCAGTATTTACCATGTGCTCGTTCCGGTCTCTAAACAGAAAAATAAACGGGAAAAAAACTGCAGTTATTATACGCCCCAATATCTTGAAACTACCTTAATCTATACAAATACAGCTATCAAATAAATATTCATATGAGCGCGGTCAGGTCCGCCTGTTAGTTGGCATCAAAAAAGCCAATCACCAATGTTCAGTATGCAGAACATAATTAGTCGTACGTTACTTTGTATCCATACCGATTCCTATTTTCACCAATAGGGGCAGAGTTTTCTTTCGTCTCGTGTTCGCTCAGTTCACCAGTACAGTATAGCACGCATCTCCAAGCAGAACAAAGAGCGCCGCAACACTCAGGCAGAGGTGAAAAATCCAGGTTCAGAAAGCAAAAGTCCTCCCCAGTATTTTGTTCCAGTCACCAGGATTTGCTAGTTAGCAGGATTCTTCAGCCAGGGGGTAGAGCTAATTACCAAAATCTGCTGGCTGAGTTTGTGGGTGGGAGAAACACATGACAGGACTTTTACTTTCTGACCCCTGGACTTTCCATCTCTGCACACAGGTGTTCCATCCCCAAAGATATTAGTGGCAATGTATGGCAAGAATCAGTTAGGTGTTTTCTACAGTCTATGGATGTTTCAGAGGCAATAACTAATGCTCAATCTTGAGATGTGGGCTCAACTGAAGACTGTTCAGTTCATTACGACAAGGATGGGGAATTCATGGTTGAGACCTTTTTTTTTTTTTACTGTCACACACTTTGTGTAAACAATCTGTTAATGCACTATTAAGCTCTAGTTCTATGACACCTGTTTAATATGATCAGGTTCCATGCATTATGTAGGTTTTTTTGTGTGGTGAAAAAAAAAAACTTCTACTTTGCAGCATTAAAACCAACCGAAACTCTTTTACATTTACAACATCATTCCACAGTAGTTTGTGAAAGCAGGGGTTTGGGGAGAGGGTCAGGGTCAGGGTCGGGGTCGGGGGGGGGGGGGGGGGCCCTCTGCTGATCTGGGCCCCGCAGTGATGCAGTGATGCGGGGGACATGGGGGGGGGGGGGGGTGTTAATATTCAGCAAACGTCCCCGCTAAGACTACGGCACGCCGCTCTCTCTCAGCAGCACCCAGGGGTACGCAGGAACAAACAGAGTGCGGATCATATGCAGTGTCACCGGGGGGTGGGGGGGGGGGTTAGGAGAGGGGGGAGGGGAATACCAGGAAAGGTGGAGACATCACAGGATACCGGTACGTCATTTATGAATAAGTACTTCTGCATATGAATATGAATTACCAGATATGTAATGTGTGAAAGAGAAATAAATTAATAGTACACAGGTGAATAAGCATACAAACAAATTCCTGTCAAAATGGGTGTAGAAATAATACTACCTCAGACTTGAAATCATTCATCTTGCCGTCATAGTGGTTTGGAGCAGCCCCCTTGAAACGAAGGGGGTTGACCTCTCCTGTCCTTTCAAGTTTAGACAGCAGTATTGACCAGGGTCAGCGTTGTGTCAATGTAACCTCGACACTGACTGCGGGAGACACAATTACATCTCCATGTCTGTCTAAGGGCGAGGGGTCAGGGGTCAAGGGTCAGGAGTCAGAGCAGTGGAGCAAACAGCAATGCCACGGCAACCATTCCACATCCCAGCATGCATTGTGAGCAGGGGCTGAGGCTGCCCCAGGTCTGAGCTGCTTTAAATGAACCAAAATTCAGGGTGGGGGGGGGGGGGGGGGGGGTGGAGAGGGGGGGCACTCAGGGGAAAAACAGCCTGCCCATGGTCCACTCGCTGCTCCTGCTGAGCGACAAGGAGCAACTCTCCTCCCCAGTTTACAGATTTGGGACAGACTGTGACCCTGAAATGACCCCCTAAGGGGCAATTCCACATACGGAGGTGGTGGCGGGGGTGGTGAGGTTCGGGGAGGGGGGTTTGGGGGGGGGGTGGGTTTAAAGCAAAGTGGCCGACGCTGGCGAAGAGGGAACTTAACGGGATACGCGACCGGTGAGCATCGCTTCTGAAGCTGGTTTAATTCCCCTGGAGACAAGGCAGCCCTGGGAGGGGGGAGGGGGGGGAGTGAGGCCTCTTTTCAGAACAGACACACCGCGGACACACCCCCCTCCAATCAATAGTCTAATCTGCGCTGGGGCTGTCTCCACATATTGACCAATCAGCCGACACCTACCCAGACCTCTTCCTCTATTGATCTGGGCAGTCACTGAATGAGGTGAATGCAAAAGGGTGATGCACTGCCTTGTGCTGCAATATCTCCCCCCCCCCCCCACCAAGGAAGGAGAGGAGGGGGTGGGGTCCCCCTGAGATCCCCGCGGTGAGGAGGGGGGTGTGGGGTCACCCTGAGATCCCCGCGGTGAGGAGGGGGGTGTGGGGTCCCCCCGAGATCCCCGCGGTGAGGAGGGGGG
>NC_049217.1:30791083-30803583 GCF_013347855.1 Anguilla anguilla | reverse complement strand
TTACCGTGCACCACAGGGAAAAGCCTGATTTATTAGTCAGACCCAGGAAAGAGAGGCACCCTCATCCCAGCCATGTGACCCCAGCCATGTGACCCCAGCCATGTGACCCCAGCCATGTGATCCCAGCCATGTGATCCCAGCTGGATATCAGTTCCCTGCTGGAGGGCCAAAGGAACAGTGGATTAGCTGCAGCTCAGTGTTGCCTAGTTCCTGTGTGTAGGGGAGGTCGGGAGGTGGGGGGTGGGGTGGGGGGGACGAGCGTGGAGGGGGTGGAAGAGGTGGGGGGGGGGGGTGGAGGCGGTGGGGGGGGGTGGAGGCGGTGGGGGGCACGGCTGTCTGATTGCAGAGCTGAGGCCGGGCCTGTTGCCTAGCAACGGGGTTATCAAGGTGAGAGTGATGAACGAGTGCACTGGAGAGCCAGTTTTAAAAAAGAAAAAAAAAAGAAAAAAGAAAAGAGTGAGGAGCTCTGGCTGAGGAAGGAATGGAGAAACGTGAACATTGCTGGGGTCCTTCCTCATCAGCCAAGTCAAAATTTCAATAGCGCATCAATGGCATGACTTCCGAATGTACCACATGACCACATCACATACATGAACATTTGGGCAAAATACTACAAATGAGAATGGTAACAAAATCCACACAATAAATTTAATGATGAATCGTTATATAATCAGGAAAATGCCATCATATACATTATGTAAAATGTCCAGTGTTAATTCAACACTTGACAGATTTGATCATTTGATCCCACATTCTAGAGTGGGACCAAATGCTATCTGTTAAGAGTTGAATTAACACCGTTAGAGTTCAATTAACACTGGACTTTTTTTGCTGTATATCAATAAGTACAGCTAGAGTCAGAGATCATTGCAGTCATGGTGGACAAACACAGGAGTAGAACTTAAGAAATGTGTTTCGGTGATTTGTGGTCAGTGGGTAGGGGCTATGTGGAATCTGAAAGGTATGGTTTCACTGTGCCTCTCGTGCCCGTTCTCTGAACTGCGATTGGCTAGATGGATCCTTAAACTACCTTTTAACCGGACCGTATTTAGACCCAGATATTCAGCAACGTTTCAGTTTTGCGAAATGAAGTAACTGGGAAAGCACAGAGAGCCCTCGGCGCTGTTTCAGGCATTAACGCGCAGGCTGATGGCCCTGGTGCGAGCTGTAAAAGAGCAGGTGTTTGACCGGGTTTCTCTGGAGCCCGGTTATTCTGGTGTTGAGTGGATTGAATGTCAGGCCCACTTTAGCCAGACCCCTGCCACAGCTCACTCACCCGGGGGGGGGGGGGGGGGTGGGGGGGAGACCGGGCGTTCCGCATAAAGGAGGAAGTTATCTTCAGCGCCTCATAGAGGGAGACCGTGGGGCTGCCTCAAAATGGCCGCCAGTTTATTTCTGTAAATATTGAAGTGCAGTGAAGTCGACCCACAGCCCCCACAGCCCCCCCCCCCCACCCACTGTGGCATCACCTGCCCCTGGGTGCAGAACCAATCAATTCTCACTCCTCACATTTTTTCAGAGAGTAGAGAATATTGATCTTTCATCTTTAGGTCCTAAAATCCGCACCGGAGAAGCCAAAACATGAAATCAATCATGCTAAATTAAAACAAATGCCCTTTTTAAAAATCCACAGAGCACAGAAACACTTTTCCTTTGTTCGAATGCTTTTCCTCGACTTGGGTGTGCAGAATGGTCTTTAATGTGTGGAGGAGGCTAATCGGTAAGGCGTGAGGTCACAAATACGAGATCAGAATGTTCTTAAACTGAACGTTCTGATGCTGATGATGTAACAATCACTACTGGTGACTGAAAGAGTTCTAGAACACTGGCTTAGAATTTTGGAAGAAAGGAAAAAAAAAAACCCGCTAGCCCCAAAGGGCGAAGAGAAAGTCCTCCAGTCGAGTTTGGCCGCCGTGAACGGACGTGTTCGTGTGAAGAGCGGAGACGAAGAGGAGGGGGCTGATACCTCATACCCTAGACTCCTCCCACATGTGATGTCACTTAACTCTAGAACAACTACAGATTGAAGCTTCCTCTTATGGATCATGTGATCTTCCAGCCTTCCACCCCTGCTGTACTGTACTAAGAAGGACACCCTTTCCAGTCTACAGTTCGTCCCATAAAGCAATCTGGGATGCAGGTGCAGTCTTCAGCTCCAGTTCTGTCCACGGTGCTAATATGCGAACATAAATACAGGGCCAGCGTCCGCTATTAATAGACTGTCTTTAACAGCTCACAACAAGAAATTAAATGAGAACCTTCTGACAAAATGATTACAGCCTCTAATGAAGGCATCATGATTACAAACTCCAATGCGTGCGGTCGCGTTGCCACACGGCCCTGGGTGTGCGGGGCCCCCCCCCCCGCGGGGCCCGCCCCCGCCCCCCCCCCCCCCCCCCCCCCCCCCCCCCCCCCCCCCACGCCCACCCGCTCGCACGCTCACCGCTAAGTGCCTCTAACAATTCCTTTAACGCCCCCGCAGGGGCACATTTCTGAATACTGCTCCCCGTGACGCATGGGAGGTCCCCCCCCCCCCCCCCCAAATGAAAAACAATGTAATTATAGACTCTGGAGATAAAATTCAATTAACATCCAGCACGCAGCCTTTAATTTAATCTGCGGCTAATTAGCATGGAGAAACCGGGGAATGGTGTGGAGGTGTGCATGACCCCCCCCATCTCTCTCTCTCTCCGGTAGCTGGGGGGGGTCTCTGTACAAAAGGCCCCTCGAGAGAAGGACAGGAGACCTCCAGTGGCGTATTGTACGTGGAGCGATAGCCACGAACAGATACAAGGCACACCTGGATCCTCCTGTGGGGCAGGGATGTCCTTTTTGTGGGGACTGAAAAAGTGTTTTTTCATATCTTTTTAGGATGTCGACGCTTGCAAACAACGCAGTGTACAGCTGGTCAAAGGGTGGTGCTCAGCTTTGGGTTTCTTATTCACAAATGCACTTTCTGTTCTTAAGGTTTTAAGGTACACTGTTACCAAAAGAGAAAAGGTGGTATTACTAATTTTTTTAATAGACAAAGCAAAAATGTCCATTTGGTTGACACATCGTAACAAAGTTCAAGGCAGGGGGGACAAGATCCCGTTCAAATGGTGAGAGGTTTTTATTATCGGGAAGACTTTTGTTGGAGCATATTAAGCATTAATTGGGGAAGCAGGCTAATTTTTAGCAATTTGGGGGATGGATGGGCACATTAATAAACCTGTGCTTAAGACAATCAAACGCATCTTTTCAGAGCGACTCCACCCCAAGCATGTGTATATCACGTCCTCTCATAAATCACCCCAGCCAACCCACATACAGTACGTCACCCTAACCAGGAACCCTCATAGTGTACATCATCCTAACCAGGAACCTTCATAGTGTACATCACCCTAACCAGGAACCTTCATAGTGTACATCACCCTAACCAGGAACCCTTCATAGTGTACATCACCCTAACCAGGAACCCTCATAATGTACATCACCCTAACCAGGAACCTTCATAGTGTACATCACCCTAACCAGGAACCCTTCATAGTGTACATCACCCTAACCAGGAACCCTCATAGTGTACATCACCCTAACCAGGAACCTTCATAGTGTACATCACCCTAACCAGGAACCCTCATAGTGTACATCACCCTAACCAGGAACCCTCATAGTGTACATCACCCTAACCAGGAACATCACCCTAACCAGGAACCCTTCATAGTGTACATCACCCTAACCAGGAACCCTCATAGTGTACATCACCCTAACCAGGAACCCTCATAGTGTACGTCACCCTAACCAGGAACCCTTCATAGTGTACATCACCCTAACCAGGGACCCTCATAGTGTACATCACCCTAACCAGGAACCTTCATAGTGTACATCACCCTAACCAGGAACCTTCATAGTGTACGTCACCCTAACCAGGAACCCTCATAGTGTACATCACCCTAACCAGGAACCCTCATAGTGTACATCACCCTAACCAGGAACCTTCATAGTGTACATCACCCTAACCAGGAACCCTCATAGTGTACATCACCCTAACCAGGAACCCTTCATAGTGTACATCACCCTAACCAGGAACCCTCATAGTGTACATCACCCTAACCAGGAACCCTCATAGTGTACGTCACCCTAACCAGGAACCCTTCATAGTGTACATCACCCTAACCAGGGACCCTCATAGTGTACATCACCCTAACCAGGAACCTTCATAGTGTACATCACCCTAACCAGGAACCTTCATAGTGTACGTCACCCTAACCAGGAACCCTCATAGTGTACATCACCCTAACCAGGAACCCTCATAGTGTACATCACCCTAACCAGGAACCCTCATAGTGTACGTCACCCTAACCAGGAACCCTTCATAGTGAACATCACCCTGACCAGGAACCCTTCATAGTGTACATCACCCTAACCAGGAACCCTCATAGTGTACATCACCCTAACAGACTGTGCAATGCAGTCAGAATAAAGATTCCTTAGATAATTATGAGAAACCAATCTGGGAATAGGGGTAGCTTAAGGTTGGGGCACGAAATCTGGGAATGTGGGATGCGTAAGAATAGGGATGCAAACTGGGAATATGAGAAGTGTAAGAATAGGGATGCAAACTGGGAATATGAGAAGTGTAAGAATAGGGATGCAAACTGGGAATGTGGGATGCGTAAGAATAGGGATGCAAACTGGGAATGTGGGAAGTGTAAGAATGGGGATGCAAACTGGGAATATGAGAAGTGTAAGAATAGGGATGCAAACTGGGAATGTGGGATGCGTAAGAATAGGGATGCAAACTGGGAATATGAGAAGTGTAAGAATAGGGATGCAAACTGGGAATATGAGAAGTGTAAGAATAGGGATGCAAACTGGGAATGTGGGATGCGTAAGAATAGGGATGCAAACTGGGAATGTGGGAAGTGTAAGAATGGGGATGCAAACTGGGAATGAGGGAAGTGTAAGAATGGGGGATCAAATCTGGGAATATGAGAAGTGTAAGAATAGGGGCCCTTTTTTTAAACGGTCCAAAAAGCTGTAATGCAGAAAGGGGGGGGGGGGCTTGCTCTCAGTACACTGCATGCACTCACAGCCACAGAGACCACCTCCAGCTGCCTGGCCTCATTTAAAATTCACCTAATTAATTCCCGAAAATTAACTAAGTGTTATTATTTAATTTTAGCGTTGTTATTATTATTTGGATTATTAAACACCCTTTAAAAGGCTGGCTGTGGTGAGCTGTCGCATTAAAGGGGGGGGAGGAGGGGGGCGAAGGGGGGGGGGGGCGTACAGACGGGCAGCCCATGGGGCAGCATCAACCAGCCAGCTGAGGCCCCATCTCCGTTTCCTAGGCGACAGCAGGCAAGAGATATAGAACTCGCCAAATGGGAAATGTCAATTACAGTAGATATGTAGATATAGTGTAGTGTGTTCCGGCAGGCAGGAGAGAACGGGGGGAGGGTGGGGGAGGGGAGGGGGGTGTAGGGGAGGGTGGAGGAGGGGAGGGGGGTGTAGGGGAGTGTGGGGGAGGGGAGGGGGTGTAGGGGAGGGTGTGGGGGAGGGGGAGGAGGAGAGCAGGGGAATGAGCAGGCCCGCATTCAGACCACGCCACAGACAGGGACGCGCAGTCTGTCTCGTTGCAGTCGGCTGCTTTAGAAACTGTGTGTATCAGGGTTTCTGGAGACTGCACAAGAACACCATCCCCCACCTCCCCCAAACCCCATCTCACATCACACACACACACACACACAAATACACACATACACAGGCGCACACACACACACTCACACACACAAACACACACAGACAGGCACGGGCAGACACACACACACACACACACACAGACACACACACACACACACACACAAATACACACATACACAGGCACACACACACACTCACACACACAAACACACACAGACAGGGCCACACACACACACACACACTCACACACACAAACACACACAGACAGGCACACACGCACACACACACACAAACACATACACACAAACACACACACCCATGCACATGTACACACACACAGACACACACACAGACAGGCACGGGCAGACACACACACACACACACACAGTGCACACACACACACACACACACACACAGACAGGCACGGGGAGACACACACACACACACACATACACACACACATAGTGCACGCGCACACACACACACACACACACACACACACACACAGTGCACGCGCACACACACACACACACACACACACACAGACAGGGCCACACACACACACACTCACACACACACACAGTGCACGCACACACACACACACACACACACAGTCTCTCTGCTGGCAGGTTGATGGAGGGCTGCAGATAAGGCTGCCGGTGAGGGGGTTTGGGTGGGCGAGATAGGGAGAGGGAGAGATTTATGGTTATAATCCCGATATCGATCTCCTTCAATGTGTGGACCCACGATCAATGAAGGCAATAAAATGAAGTCTACCCCAGGGGGGCTGGGGGGGGGGGGGGCGGTCTCCCAGCACGGGGCTGCAGGATGGGGAATGGGGGGGGGGGTCTCCCAGCACGGGGCTCCTTACCCGCTACACTACACTGCCGCCCCAGTGCAGCACAGTGGCTGGCAGTGACGCTGTACCCACATTCACAATGAAAGGTTTCCGACGAGGCGCACGCAGAACGTTTAATCTGCGAGCCACAGACAGACAGACAGACGTCTCCGCTTCTCCAGGGATGAAATCTCATCTTTCAATTAGCAGCTGCCGCCCACCTGACAGCACAGGTGAGACTCCTGACTGCATAACGGCTTCCGTTCAGATCATTAGCAGCTGCAGGAGGAGAGGAGAGCAAAGCAGGCCCCAAAGGACCGGCTTTCCCAATGCTACAATTCCAGCAGTTCATGGTTCTTTTAAATAAATTAGTAACAGTAACATTTCATATTACTACATACAATAATTTTTCTATGTTACACACATTGCATATTTTGCAATGTTTTTAAAATTATGTTATTGTGTCAATCTAAGGAAGTCCCTGCATCCTACCGCTTCTCAATGCATCTAAGAATAGACCATTTATCTTAAGACAGTTAGCAAGATGAACGGTGCTTCCTCAAGGCCCACGTTTGCCTCATCAGTAGTGTATATCTATATTATTGTATATTTACACACACACACACACACACACACATATATGGCCTTGAACATAAGGGGGGAAAAGCACTGTCCTGTTTTTGCCATCCCTTCAGCCGTTCTCTCTGTAATTCCAGCCAAATGTGTTTGATTATATTCCACGATTGCACTCCAAGATCTCCTCTCATGTCCCGTTTTATAATTACCATCAGTAATGAGGAAAGGGTCTCTTTCCTCCACGTGTTGCCATGACGCTGCGTGGGAGATCCAGCTGTCCAGCGCGTGCCAGCTGTCACACAGCGGGGACGTCTCGTTAACGAAGCTGTAATTACCTGCTTTGCCTAACGCCCGGTGTTAACCCCATCACTTAGATATTAACGTCAGTGCCCGCTGCAACTGACCGTTTGCACCCGAAACCGTCAGCAGATTGACACGCCATGTTGCCACGGCTACACCGTGGCACCATGGCTACACCACCGCTCCACGGCTACACCGTGGCACCTCCTGTCTGTTCTGGCCCCACGATGGTGGAATGACCTCCCCGTGGAGGTCAGAACAGTAGAGACACTGACCCACTTCAAGCGACGACTGAAGACTCACCTCTTCAGGCTGCACCTCTCCCCATCCCTCCCTACCTCCCTGTGATCTCTTAAATGACTGTAAGCTTAGGGTTGTAACTAGGTAGCTGTTTCGTAGGTGACTCGTCAATAAAAGATTATAAATATTCCAAATTCCATAATTCCTATGTTGTCCAAATTCCAAACTGTGAACTATTTCACCCAATATACTACAGGATCAACACTTTTCCGGCCTACAGCCTGTTGCCTAGTGACTGCATCTTATTTAGGGCACGGCATCATCGTTACCGGCATCGTCATGACATCATCGACAATGATGTCATTCGTTTAATTTGGTGGTCCTCAGTCATATTAGGAAAGGGCCGGTGTGGGTGCAGGCTTTTGTTCCAACCGAGCAGTTACACACCCGGTTCTACTAATAAACCACTAGAGCCTCTGCCAAGGACCTTAATTAGCAGAGTAACAGCGTGTTACTGCCTGGGTGACAGAAGAGGCTGCACCCACACCGGCCCTCTCTGGAGGACCCCGCATTAACTGCTTTAACCGCCAGCGAACACAAGGCAGGCAGAGAAGCGGCAGGCGTGGCGCATTACCTGCTGCTAGGCACTTAACCGCCTTTAGATCTCATGAGATTAAGGTCATATAATCTGTGTGTCAAAACTGCTGTAAGGGATGCTGCCCCCTACAGTGCACTAGCAGATACTACACATCAATCCATCTGTTAGACACCCTGCCTCACACTGACCTAATGCCCCGTGTCCCAAAAGCAAACTCTCGGGCCTGTGAACTATCAGGCCTGCGTCCTTCTGCCGTACAATGCAAAAAAAACCTGATGAAAGATGAAAATTATTTCGGGATCCGTACCCATAGATGGGCTAAACCAAAATCGGCCTCTGTAACCCAACCGTTCAGCATCCCGAGACCAGGTCATACATCAGGATGTACGGACCACTGGAGCCGCAGTAACAGCTTGCAGCTGATCGAGCTCTGCACAGTCCTCTAGAGGGGACAGGAGCCGCAGTGTGGGGGTGGTGTGGGGGCGGGCGGGGGGGGGGGGAGCGCAGGGGGAGACAGCCACAGTAAATAAATTACCCAGTCAGTGCATGTGTGACGCTACTGAGGGGTGAAATGAAAGGTCAAGGAGAGAGAGAGAGAGGGAGAGAAGACACACAGAGAGAGGGCAAGGTTGAGAGAGAGAAAGAGAGAGAGAGAGAGAGAGGGAGAGAAGACACACAGAGTGAGGGCAAGGTTGAGAGAGAGAAAGAGAGAGAGAGAGAGAGCCATTCAAAAAGGTCATTCATAAACAAGAAATATTACATTAAAGAAGGTCTTAATGAATAAAATATTATGGGGGTGTAGGGGGGTTGTTTTGTAACCCTGAATAGGTTTGCTGGATTTCCTCAGCGTTTCTTAAGGTGCTGGCCTTAGACCTCTTAGTGGGTGTGTGGCCTAATCCTCTAAAAAGGGGAACAGCATACCCCACAGGACGTACCTCACACCAGTGATGTACCCCACACTAATGACATACCCCACAGGATGTACCCCACACCAGTCAGGAGGGTAGCTCTGCAAATAAACCATGCAATTATTACGAGTGTTGTAAATATTATTTATATCACTTTCATCTCATGTATAGCCTGTATCACGGTTATTACAATCGCTGGTTATCACTGTCATTAATGTTGATAACTATGACAAAACAAAACCTTCCCCATCCCGCCCCGCTGCCCCTCCTCCAGAAATCCTCAGCATTTCTGACAGCTGAATCAGTACAGAAATTTTCAAGGCTGAGGTAAAAAAAAAAAAAGAGTGTAATGGCAGGAAGAGAAAGAGAGAGAGAGAGAGAGAGAGAGAGAGAGAGAGAGAGGAAATCGTCCATCGGGTACCAGGGGAACCTGCACTTAGTTAATTCAAATATAATCTCTTTTAATCTCCCCTCATCGTTGATACGCCTAATTCCTGCCGCACAATTTATTAGCTGGTATGTCCAGAGCCCAGCAGCGCATTACTGTCAGCGCTAATCCAGTTATCAGCAGGCATTCACCAAGGCCTCCAGACGAGGCAGAGCACACAGAGCAGCTGCGTGTTAGCGCCTGTGCGTTAGCGGCTGTGTGTTAGCGGCTGTGCGTTAGTGGCTGTGTGTTAGTGGCTGCGTGTTAGCGCCTGTGCGTTAGCGGCTGTGTGTTAGCGGCTGTGCGTTAGCCGCTGTGTGTGAGCGGCTGTGTGTGAGCTGCTGTGTGTTAGTGGCTGCGTGTTAGCGGCTGTGTGTTAGTGGCTGTGTGTGAGTTGCTGTGTGTTAGTGGCTGTGTGTGAGTTGCTGTGTGTTAGTGGCTGTGTGTTAGCCGCTGTGTGTGTTAGCGGCTGTGGGTTAGTGGCTGTGTGTGTTAGCGGCTGTGTGTGTGAGCGGCTGTGGGTTAGCAGCTGTGTGTGAGCAGTAGAGAGGATAAGCCCATTAGGGGCCTGGTCTCAATGCGCCGTGCATTATTAATACCGCCATTAGCTCTTTTTTGGGGGAAGGTGATCTCCGCCGGCAGGGGCGGCCGTTTGGAGAGGCAGTAATTAGCGGAGGGGAAGGCTGCAGGGACAGGAGGACAGAGACTGGGCTGCCTGTTCGGCCACTCTGTCTGTCACCCGTCTCCCGTGGGGACTCAGTCTATACACGCACAGACACGCATGCACGCATGCGCACACACACACACACACACACAAACGCACCCACGCACACTCACACACACACACACACACACACACGCACCCACACACACACACACACACATACAAACGCACCCACGCACACACACACGCATACACTCCCACACACATACACACACACACACACACACACAAACACACAAATGCAGGCGCGCACACACACACACACACACACTCAGTCACACACATACAAAAACACGCACGCACACACACGCACTCAGTCACACATAAACACACACACTGCACAACCTGCTCTACTACATAAAATCACTGCTATAGCACTGTCCCCTCCACTAAAATAGACCCTGTCGTGTCATAACTGAAATTCTGGGGTGTAAATCTCCTTCAATCACGCACAATAATATTCTCTTTCAAAACCAGCCCTACTTGAGGGGCTGTCACGCACCTTTTATAACAATAACAGAGGCAGTACCATTACACCTGTCTTCATAAGAGATTAATGTTGACACAAAGATACTGAATATGTTATTTTTTTTCATGGAAAAAGAATAATGTTATGGTGGAGAGGATTGCGGCTCTTGAAAAGGACATTACTCTGTGTACTGTGGACGTGCATTTTGATATTCAAATGATCACTGGCTCCAGTGATTGAATTCAAGTAATCACAATTTCTTCTCCTTCAGTCCTGATATGAAACTCTTTTTTTCTGAAATAAGTTGTTCTGTGATTTTCCACCTCTGGGGGGCGGGGCTTTGGTGCTCAGCATGGGGAAGGGGGGGGGGGGGCAGGTGGGGGGCGACCTCGGCTCCTCCTCTCAGCAGACAGGCCTGCAGTACCCTGATAAGCCCGTAAGCTTCACCTTCTAAGAGGATCAGAATTAATTGGCTGAGGAGAGGCCGTGACCCAGAAGGCCGTGCACAGGCCCTGTAGAACGTAGCCCCCTGCCTTCAGCTAAAGAACCGTGCTCCCATAATCCTTTGCGCCGGACAAACAACCAGGAAATAAACACCAGGCGTGACTCCGTCATCCCCAACAAGCTGGGTCTCAGGCGCAGTTTGAACTAAGGGCTTATGTAACTGCCAACTGAGTTCACATGTTCTGCAGGGCTGGCAGCCGCAGTCCAGCAGATCCGGTTACACAGACAGAAAGCACAGTCCTGGACAGCCGCATGGGCCCATGGTCTGCAGCTGAGCCCAACAAGAGGAGCTCAATCTAACCGCTAATCCATTAGGGACGGCTCCACGGGCCATCGCGAGAGGCCCAGAGATCACCTGACACGCATGGTCTCGCCACGCAACGTGCCCTGATCTTGCAAACAGCCCATACACACGTATTCGCCATCTTTAAGATCCTTCGAGCACTCACACAGGTACGTTAACCCTTTGAGGCGCAAGATAACAAATACGTCATCAGAATGTTCTCAACTGAACATTCTGATGATGATGTAACAATCGCCACTGGTAACTGAAAGCAACTGAGTTCCAGAACACTGACACTGACTTATAGTTCTAGAACGTTCTGAGGGTGTATTTGCAGGAGTATGCCATGTTGGTAGCCTGTAGGTATGAGTGACAGGCGTGACGAGTCGCCATGGTGACTCGCGCTTCGCCACGCGCGTGCTGGAGGCTCGAGGGCACGGTGGGAATCCGGTGAGCGAGGGCGTGAGAATCTGCCCGTAATGAGCCCGCCGGGGGCGCTGACGACTCAGCAAGGCTCTCAGACACCCCCCCACGTCGCCCAGAAACGGGCACCTGCAGCTCAGGGCTCCCCAACAGCCAGTCTATAAACCCCCCCCCCCCCCCCCCCCCCCCCACATGACTGCGTCGTGACACATGAAATGTGCAGTGGGACCGCCCATGGCAGTGTCCCTGTGGTTAAAGGGGCAGGGTTTGAGACCTGGCGGTTGCAGGTTTAAGTCCCATAGCCTCTGGTAGCTCTGCTGTATCCAGCAGTCATTTTGTTGTGGGCTTCCACCCCCCCCCCCCTTTCCCTCCCCCATGCTCTTTTTCAGGTCTCTGCACATCTGACTCCTAACACACGTCCATCTGGATCGATCATCACTCCGTGAGATATCGGCTGACAGGGCATCTGATTGGCTGTGGGGGGCTGTTTCTCTCAGGGACCTCACAGGACAGACACTGTCTCAT
>NC_049217.1:30761083-30788583 GCF_013347855.1 Anguilla anguilla | reverse complement strand
GAAGATATGAAAAAATGATCAGTGTAATGAGAAACATTAATTAAATCATAAAACATTGTGCATTGTTAAGAACGGCAGGAAACTGAATTTTCTTTTCTCCAATTGCTCTCAACAGTTATAGAGCATTTCCAATATTAAATTTACAATACTGCTCTGCCACTATTTTACAGTCATATATCATAGATGAAAATTCCAAATTCAGGTTTTTGAATGGAGAGCCACAGCTGCCAAAAAGAAAACAGTAAAATATAATATAAAAAGATAGAAATAGCACCCGCACACGTGCGTGGTGATAAACTGCATTTACAGCACGGTGATATACAGGGAGGACGTGCCTGCACCGCCGTAAATGCCAAACAGAGCCCGTAAATTGTCGCTTAGTTAATAGAGGCAGGTGGCTGCGGAAAAGCCTGAGAGTACTTAGCGATGAGGGAGACCCACGGCGAAGGTAATTAAATCAGCCAGGTCCGTCGTGTCCGAGCCGAGAGACCGTGGAGCCTCTGCTGTGGGCACAGCTGGGAGACGGACCCTCCGGATGCATCCGGAAGAAAAGCCGCTATTTAAGCACGTTATGTAAATGTCGCGTGAAGCGTTAGCCAAACAGCAGGGGACCAGCCGCAAGGCCTCTCTCTCTGCACGCCTGTAGCTATGGCGATGGGAGAAAGGTGTCCTTGTCCGCCCCAAAACAGGAAGAGTCGCCTCGCCCACTGATCTGAGCCAATCACGGTGTACCTTGTGTTGACAAGTTTGATGTCGGTCAGTGATTGACAGTTCCCCTGGCCTATGGGCGTGGGCACCAGGTCTGGCAGTGGGAGGGATTACACCCTCATGACCCTGCTCTGGTAGTGAGCGACCTCACCGCCGGATCCATGTTCCCAGATTCCGGATTTTCTGTCTCACTTCCCACAGGAAGCCAAGGATAAGACACCCGCCAGGTCACTTCTACCACCAGTGGCAGTATGTTGGCAAAAACCAACAAAGCCAGGCCAATGGGAAATGAACTGAAAACCGCTACTGGCTGCTGGCTCCAGCTCCGGCTCTGGGGGGGGGGGGGGGGGGGCGCCTCCCTGTTCTACTTATGAGTAAGGGGACATCACGACTGTACACCCCCCCGACCCCATTTTACATCATCCATCCATTTGCATGACAAGCAAAATAGAAAACGTTTCCTCATTTCATCTTCAGTGAACACAGTGTGAAATGACCACCGTCCAATCCACCCCCTTCCAGAAGACTCCGCATTCTACATTCTTCCATTCGCACTCCCTCACTGCAGCTGGCCGCTGTCATCATTTATCTCCCGTATACTCTCCCCCCCCCCACCCCCCCCGCTGCGCGGTGGCAGCTCAGCTTTAATCAGCCTAATCAGCCGCCCCACCCCTCTTCCCCCCCCCTCCCCCCGCCCTGCGGTCGGGTCCCGCACCTCTCCACTGTGTTCAGCCGCTTAATTAAGCATGCGCCACACACACTCCCAACAGGGCCTTACAGCCATACTGCTGCCATACCGCCATACTGCTGCCTTACCGCCATACTGCTGCCTTACCGCCATTCTGCTGCCTTACCGCCATTCTGCTGCCATACCGCCATTCTGCTGCCTTACCGCCATACTGCTGCCTTACCGCCATACTGCTGCCATACCGCCATTCTGCTGCCATACCGCCATTCTGCTGCCTTACCGCCATTCTGCTGCCTTACCGCCATACTTCTGCTGCCATACTGCTGCCATACCGCCATACTGCTGCCATACCGCCATTCTGCTGTCATACTGCCATTCTGCTGCCATACCGCCATACTGCTGCCTTACCGCCATTCTGCTGCCATACCGCCATACCGCTGCCATACCGCCATACTGCTGCCTTACCGCCACACTGCTGCCATACCACCATTCTGCTGCAAGTTCTGCGGCTATTTTTAGACAAAAAGAAACACATACACACACTCTCACTAACACACACACACACGCGTGCAAACACACACACACGCTCTCACTAACACACATACACACACACAAGTGAAACTCACAGCTGTACTTCAAAAAAATGGTGCACTAAGAGTAAATTAAGCCCACACTTTCACGGGCACAGTTACAGCGGCGGCTTCATGAGGTAAAGGGTGGCAGTTAAGAGTGGCAGTTGAGTGGCAGTTAGGCTGGCAGTAAGAGTGGCAGTTAGGGTGGCAGTAAGAGTGGCAGTTGAGTGGCAGTTGAGTGGCAGTTAGGCTGGCAGTAAGAGTGGCAGTTAGGGTGGCAGTAAGGGTGGCAGTTGAGTGGCAGTTAGGGTGGCAGTAAGAGTGGCAGTTGAGTGGCAGTGGAGAAGGTGGAGAAGGTCAGGCCTAATTAAAGGCCGGAGGAACAGCCCCACCCTGACGGGAGGGGGTGGGGGGGGAGGACGGGGGTGCGGGGGAGCTTGGTGGTTTTTTTGTTGCCTGGCGACAGTGGACTTGGCATCCGCTCTGAGGCCCCGCCCCACAGGTCAAGAGTGACAGGTCACCCTCGGCCCCCCGCTCCTGTTCACCTGCAGAGCCCTTGGCGTCCGGGGTGGCTAATAAATCACCGGCCAATCGCGGCTCTCAGATTAAGCACTCCCCGTCCGAGCCGCCCGAGCGGCTCATTAGCGCCTCGGCTGAAAAGCACTGGCCGCGGATGGGCTTTCACACGCGCTGCTAACGGCTAACGGCTAACGGCTTCCCTGCGTTTGTCTGACGAGTGAAGCGTCTACACTTACTTATCAGCGTACGCAACGTGTGTGTGTGAGTGTGTGTGTGTGTGTGTGTGCACGTGTGTGCGTGTGTGTGTGTGTGTGCACGTGTCTGTGTGTGTGTGTGCGTGTGTGTGTGTGTGTGTGTGTGTGCGCGCGTGTGTGTGCATGTGTGTGTGTGTGTGTGTGTGCGCGTGTGTGTGTGTGTGTGCGTGTGTGTGTGTGTGCGCGTGTGTGACCCATTACAGCTGTTAAACATAGAATAAACATTTGATATGTGATTTGGGGGAGAGTGGCAGTCAGTGACACCCCTCCCCCCCGTGGCTAAACCAAGGATCCGTCTCCGGCTCTAACTCTGCTCTCAAAGGGATGTTTCAATCACTTCATGCATGCAAATCTTACCCTTCTCAACAAAACACATCAAAATCTGCCTTTCAATCTGCAATTACTGAAATAAGGCTTTAAAATAACGCCAAGGGGATACTCCCATCCCCAGCCTGCATGCTGAGCGTGTGTGTGTGTGTGTGTGTGTGAGTGAGAGAGAGAGAGTGAGAGTCTGTGTGTGTGTGTGTATGCGTGTGAGTAAGTATGTGTGTAAGTGTGCATGAGCATGCATGTGTGTGTGTGTGTGTGTAAGTGTGCATGAGCGTGCATGTGTGTGCGTGTGTGTGTGTGCGTGTCCGCGTGAGTAAGAGTGTGTAAGTGTGCATGAGCGTGCATGAGTGTGCGTGTGTGTATTAGTGTGTGTGTGTGTGTGTGCATGTGCATGAACGCGTATATGTGCCTGTGTGTGTGCGTGTGCGTCTGTGTGTTCATAGCTCTGTAGTTGTGTTTCTTGCCATGTTTACTAGTACAATATCTATTAATGTTTGAATAGAAATAAAACATTTTTAAGAATGTATAATACAGTTATTAATGCTTTCATAAGCACTTTTGTGCAAATGTTAATTATTACTTAATAACAGCAACACATTCTAAAACCTGTACATTAACAGTATAGGGAGAGCACACCCTTGACATAGAGGGAGAGATTCACAGTGACTCAGTGCAAAAGCCTGCAGACGGCTTTTTCACTGCTAAGTATGTGTGATATTGAACACAGAGCTACGTGGCCTTTGAATCCACCCACAGCGACATTTCTAGCTTGAATGAGGCCCTTTGTTCAGTCTCTGCTTGTGCATATTACTCGAATGTTCACAAAATATTCGATGAATAAAACTGCCACCCTGTTTTTTTGTTTTTTTTTTCCAGGCAGCCATTCCTTAGGTTTGTATAACAAGGTGGATCTGAAGCTTTTCACAGGGAACATATACAGCAGTGCAGACTTTACATCAACATTTTACCAACAGCATGCAGATTTGATTTTTAACACAAGAGGGGGACACATTTTGGCCATTGTACCATACCTCTGCTCTCCTGGTATAGTGCACAGTGCACACAAACACACAGACACACACAGTTGCATAATCTACATGCAGAGTTCAATCAATGGTGTTTCAGTGTTTTTAAATAAAATATCACACAGAACAAAGTTTCAAGGTATCATTATGAAAGTCATTCAGTAAAATTTTTAATTTGGTCAAGGCCCTGAATACTTTTTTTCCAAGGACTACTGTAGCATACAATATATGGATACTGAATCAACGTACGGGATAATGACAACGCTAAGCATGACACGTCTATAACTGCAAATAAAAACCACGAGGACACGGAAATCCACTGGGAGTAGGGCAGCACGCTATGCAAGCGATGGAGGAATCGGTTTGGATTCTTTGCCCTGTACGGACGGAGTCCGCAGACAACATCCTCATCCTCTTGCGTCGGTTAAAAGCGTGAAGATTTACATTTCCGGCTGCTGATGGGATGTTAAGCACAGTGTAATAATTAAACCCAGTGTGTGATCAGCAGCAGGTAGCACTGTGACAACTGGCCCTCGGCGAGAGAAATAACGCTCGTGGGGAAACAGCCACCGCGCGAGACGCAGGAGCTTCCAGCGCAGACAGAGCGCAGAGGATGATTGATGTGGCAGGTGAGACCACTTCGCGGAGCACCACCTGACTACGGGGGAAAGCGTGGCTGCGGAGAGACAGCAGTTGCGCGTTACTGCGGGCCGCTTGCCAGCGAAAGCCGTTAGACTCTTCCTATTTCATAAAGCGGCCGCGCGAGCCGCGTTCCATCCTCGCGGAATTAAATCAGCAGCGCTCCCCGTGAATTATTTATGGGCGTTCGTCGGCAAGTCAGGGCAGTAATAAAGTTATGGCTGCGACTAATTTGCAGTTTGATGAGGTGGGCTTTTAGCGGAGAATACTGGGCGAACATTAACTATATAACGTTTTTACAGATTTGATTACTTTTTTATTGATATTATCATAAACGCTGGGGTTTGTACAATACGCACCATCTGCCTGGCATATTGCGGGAAAGGCGGTAGCGTCTGTGCGAATATACGGCTGTGGGCTATAGATTTATAGTGGCGTTCAGTGGAGCCGTTTACAGCAAATATGGATTGAGAATCTTGCATTGCCCGCCAGTTTCAATGCTCAGCCAGACGTCTGACCCTCAAATGGCCAATAACCAAAGTGAGAGAAAGCCCAGTCTTATGTGTGTATTGTTACATTGCATTTTATTTGGCAGATGCATTTATCCAAACTGTCCTACATACCAAAGTCCAAAACGAAGGGCATTGGAACAACTACGGAACACAGGTCGAGTAACGTACAGTTCTCATAAAGTATCGGTTACCCATAGCCATGAACATCAAGTCTAGTTCACACAGTGAGCATGGGTAAAGTCAGTAAAGTTACGGCAAGTCATGAACTAGATGTGAGGAATGATTACAAGAGATATGGTAAAGAGTTACAACATCAAGATGAAGATACAAGCGCTACATGAAAGTGCTAGAAGATCAAGATACAAGAGAGTGATAGCAGATTGGGAGTAACCCTGCAGAGGAGTCACGTTAGAGTTAGTGAAGGTACAGCCTGAAGAGATCCGTCTACAGGCCACGGAGGCAAATAGGCAGTGACTGAGTCGTTCATAGAGGAATGGAGAGGTCGTTCCACCACTGGGGAGCTAGGGTGGAGAAGCTCTGGGGTGTTATTTCAATCAGATATATGAAGAAGGTGGGCAAGGGTGAGGTGTTAGCATAGCACCTCTAGGAGCCCGCCAATCACATCACACACAGCTGATGGATAATTTAAAACCCATTTAAAAAGAGTAGGCATTCTGGAATGTTTTTTTTGTTTTGTTTTTTCAAAATTCCAAGTCAGTGTTCCAGAACCCCATTTCTCTCAATTACCGGCGGTGATTGTGACATCATCAGCATTAGAATGTTCAGTTAAGAACGTTATAATCGCTCATTTGTGACCTCACACTTAAAAGGGTTAAAATGCGGTCTCAGGCGCCACTGCACAACATGCCTAAGACTGCCGCCTGGCCGGGCGCACATCCGCAGGGTAAGTGGGTCAGCGCACGGATGGCGTCAGAGTTACGCACAGCAAGCCCCTGGGCGGGTGGAACTGTTACAGGAAAGACGTGCTTGAGCACAAAGTGAAGACTATTACTCAGCACCGTTGGGTAAGGACTGATGCTGACCTTTACCTGCCCATGTGCACCCACACAGTGACAGAACCACCAGCATCCTGGGCTGATCGAATGGAAGCTCGTCTATACATGGACATGCCATTATACCGCCGATCTATATGAGAAAGCCGTTTAGTAAAAAACTTTGCATCTTTGCAATGATCACTGCTTTACCTAGGATGTGTAAACAGACACGGTTGTTTAATTTAAAAGTTTAAAATGTGCCATTTATGGAATAGGGAAAATAAGCGAAATAGCCATCCATCCATCCATTCATCCATCCATTATCTAATATCCCTGGACAGGATGCCAGTCCATCACAGGGCACACACACACCACTCATACACTCACACACTAATATGTAGGGACAATTTAGACTCTCCAATGAACCTAACCGGCATGTCTTTGGACTGTGGGAGGACCCCTGGGACTCCCCCCTTTGGGGAGCCCGTGCCCCCTCTTTCCTGGCAGACATGGTGCAACGTGGGGGGGGAGATAGAGGGTCCACGAAATAGCTCTGAAGAGAGAAATCTCCACTTTGGACAAAAGCAGCGTGCATTTCCCTGGGGAGGGGCGGTGGGGGTGAGTGGGCAGGGGTGGGGGTGGGAGAGGGACGGGGTGGGGGTGGGAGGGGGACGGGAGAAACCACACCAAGGCAGCACATCATTTGCATGGTTTATAACCTCCACCACGGCTCCCTATGCAAATGAGTCATGAGCAGGGAGACGGAGAGCGGGGAGACGGGGGGGGGGGGGGGGGGCAGCGAGGAGAGGGCTGTCAGCAGCGGGATTTACACGCCACCGCCAGGCGACGGGGACCGTCCTAAATCATTCTCAATTAGGTGACACTTTCAATACAGAGCCGCTGATTTAAGATATTAAAATCTCTCCCCATCGGGGCGGGCGAGCTGAGGCGAGACCAGCCGGGCGACGGGACGGGCTCCTCCGCCTTCCTCCGCGTCGCACGCGCGATTCGCTCGACATTTTATCTTTCAAAGAAACACCGCCGGCAACGCCGTCACCACCGCCAAAACCGCCACCTGCCCTGCTGCTGCAGGCAGAGAGGAACAGGGTTTGCGTACAGAGGAGCCGCCTTTAAAAATAAAATAAAAAATCATCTAACCAGATGTTTTAAAAGAAACACGTAACCACAATCTTTCAGTAAAATTAGCTGCAGTATGTACGCAAATGATTACAGTAATACTACAGCTTTCGCATTGGAAAAGACGACAGACAACATGCAATGCTCCTAATATCTCACTGTAAAATTATTTAAATATGCACCATTAAATATGGTACACCATTCCAATGCAGGAAATGACATATGCTATGTCAAGTCACATGTTATGTGAAAAAGGTCAATCACATGTGAGGATGCTAATTTCACATGAAGTCATGTGACCTATTTTCTTTTCACATGTGGAAAAATCCAATCACACTGGTGAAAATGTCCAGTTCACATGTGACATTTTCTCTTCACTGGTGGATATTTAAATTTACAGGACATGTAAAAAATGTTAAATTCACATGTGAAATTGTGATTTTCACACACACAAAAAAGAAAATTTCACATGATTGATTTTTTTTGTAAGGATAAGGCAACAGATGTTACCAACTAATTGTTTCAGTGGACATTCAGATAGGCACTTAGGAGACTGAAGTGCGTCCCCATAATTCCCCCACTCAGACACTCCCGTAAGTGGTCTTGTGGGGACAGAGAAGCTCTCTCTGATGAAGAGAATAAGGGTCTCTAATAAGCCCAATTAATCACTGCCCTTTCATTCACAAGCTCAGGGATGACACAGAGACCCAGAGACACCCCCAAAAATTAATAATGACAGAGAAAAAAAAAAAATTCAGGAAAAGATCACCTTGTTAAAAATAATAGGCTGCTCTAGACCCAGGTCATGCTGTGGCCAGACAGGTGTAATTTATTCACTACCGGGTTTCAAAGGCACATCAATCAGCCCTGGAGTCCACAGCCCACCCCCGAATCTGACACCCGGGTACCTCCTCTGACATCAGGTGATACTTCTGACTGTAGGGCAGGTACTCTCAGGTATGATGGAGTATTCACGACCCCAGCAAGGTCAACCAAAGGAAGCCTGAAAAGTGTGTGTGCGCGTATGTGTGTAGGTGTGTGTGTGTGTGTGCGCACGTGTGTGTGTGGCGTGTCTAGGTCTGTGTGTGTGTGTAGGTGTGTGTGTGTGTGTGTGTGTGTGCGCGTGGGTAGGTCTATGTGTGTGCTCGTGTGGTGTGTAGGTCTGTGTGCGTATGTGTGGAGTGTATGTGTGTGGTGTGTGTTATGAGGTGATCAGAGGGGGAATCAGTGGTTACCATAGTGACAGAAGACTCAGGTTTCATGAACTCCAGAGCGAGTGCAGGTACACTGTGTAAACAGGTTCCTACGGCAACCTGGTTTTTACAGTACCCAATCAGGCTCTCCGGCTGCCAGATCGCACAAACCCCCGTCTTCACCCCATTCAGCCTGCTGAGCGCTCGGTAACAGGCACCTCAATCTGGGCCTTAATGGCGGCTAATTACACACAGCTTCACAGGGTCTGGAGTGAGGGCCGTCAGCACAAACCAACCCGCCACACTCATCCGTTCTGCTCCTGCCATTTACGCCCTTTATTTCATTAATCAGGAGGACGTGTCAGCTGCACGTGTTTACAGGGTATGGTTTGTTGTCCTGGGATTCCTGCCCCCCTCCCCCCCCCGTTTACAACTAATTTTATTAATCATGATGTCGTGTTGGCAGCACGCTTGCAAAATATTGTCTTCTCTTTTTTAAAACTTATTTCTAAACACTGAATCTGAAGTGCTGTCTGATGCTAATGAAATATTGCAACGATTTCTTATTAATTGCACTGATCATCTATAATGTAATGACAGCATTTTCTCCTACAAACTTAACAATTTTGTGTAATTCACAATGCCTACCACGTCTTATGAAATAAGTTAAATCATATGTACAGTAGTTACTGAAATACACAATTTAATGAAAACAAGTGAGAAATAAAATATTCGCACACTGTACAAATGCATACTCACAAAATATGATGTGAATGAACAATATTCTTCCCCCTCATCACAGTAAGAACCAGGAGTAGATCTGTGGCAGAGGTTTGACCCCTGAGCTGGCTGTTGAACAGCCCTGAGGAGCCAGAAGCAGTGGAACACAGATTTCTCCCACAAACTTGAAACCATACCGTAAACTGCGGTTGGTCAGTCCAACTAAACTCAATCACTTGTGCGTCAACATCCCCAAGCTGTAAAATGTTGAGATGATTGAATTTCTTACTGAGAAGAGACTGATGACAGTAATGATTCAACCTGCTGCGGGCTCCTGTAGTAATAAATGATAGGCGCTCTGTTGCTTTTGCCTGGGATGGAGTGGGCATGCGTAATGTGTAATAATTGTGTTTGATTATTTACTGATAAATAAAATCCACTCCTGAAGAAACCAATCAAACCCAGCCAAAATGATTTAAACGCATTTAAATCCCAAAAGCGATTAGCTCAATAGGTCTATTACAAAATATTTTATAAAATGCTGTGTACAGCTTAAAGTGAAATATTAAAATCATATTCCACGGCTGTTATAATTTATTTTCCAATATATGAGGCTTTAATGCAAAGTACAGAGTTCCTGTGCTGTAGTCTTGTGGGACTAACACTCAAGAGTTGCAGGGTACAGAAGGAACATGCTTGAACTGATAACTAATTTGATAAATTTAGAAAACAAATATACCTCTGCAGCTGAAGGGCTTCTGCAACACTGGAGCACGCTATTAGGGAAGAACCCTTTACTCGGGAATTTTAATTTCACTCCAAAACAGAGTCGCTAACGGGCTCTCTGTGCCCGTCTCTCTTCCTTACTGCTCATCCGGGGAACGGGCGGAATTCCCGGAAGCGGCAGGAGGCGGACGCGGCCGGCGGTTAAAGGAGGGAAAGCACAGCCGGCACCGCGCGGCTGTTTATTAAACGGGAATTAAAACCGGCGCTACGGCACCTCTGCGCTCAAACTGCTCTCGCATCGGCGTTTCTTTTCGCTTTTACGACTCCGCCGGTATTCCGCTGTGCCGTTACTGCTCTCGCAGCTTCCTGTTTCCGGAGCCGAGTATTCCCGGCGTCTGCCCCGGCGTCGCTCCGGAGAGACTCTGCGATCAGGGCGTTCCCTGCGCTGCGTGCGCTGTGTGCGCTGCGGTTGGAATATGGGTCAGAGTAACGGTTTTTAAATGGTCGCGCGGATGCCGTCTCGGCTCCTGGCCGTCGCACAAACCTCGGCGCGTCTTTCAGGACATTGGACAGGGAGACAGCCTCACCTGCTCATTTTAAATTCCAACATCAGTCAGCCAGGCTGGTGGTGATGCCAAAAGTATGTGGACACCTGACATCCAACATCTTGTCCAAAATAATGGGCAATGATACGGAGTTGGTCCACCCTTTTCCGCAATAACCACCTCCACTCTTCTGAGAAGGCTGTACACCAGATGCTGGAGCACTGCTGCAGGGGTCTTCCCTTTAGCCAGAAGAGCATTAGTGAGATCGGGCACTGACTGGGTTATCAGGCCTGGCTCATAGTTGGCTTTCCAATTGATCCCGAAAGGTGTTGGATGGGGTTGAAGTCAGGACTCTGTGCTGGCCACAGTTCTTCCACACTGTTCTCGACGAAACCATTTCTATATGGACCTTTTCTTTGTGCCCGGGGGTGTTGTCATGCTGAAACAGGAAAGGGCCTTCCCCAAAATGTTTCCACAGTTGGAAGCACAGAATCATCTAGAATGTCTTTCACTGGAACTAAGGGGCCTAGCCCAAACCGTGAAAAACAGCCCCAGACCAAGGGGTGTCCAGATGCTTTTGGTCATATAGTGTAAGTGGTATTTAAATAAGGTTATTATTATGTGCCCAATTACCATGGCAACACACTGACACCACAGACACACACACTGACACCACAGACAAACACACTGACACCACAGACACACACACACTGACACCACAGACACACACACTGACACCACACACACACACACACACATTGACACCACAAACACACACACACGTGCACACAAACTCACACGTGCACACACACACCCACACACGTGCGCGCGCGCACACACACACACACACACACACACGTGCACACAAACTCACACATATGCCTGCACACACACACAGTCACACACACACACTCAATCTATCATGGTCTTTCTCTCTCTCTCCCTATTTTCAGTCTTGTATTGTATTCTTGTATTCTCTCTCTCAAACCATTTCTCATGCTCTGTCTTGCTCTAATGATCCATCTCTCTCTCTCTCTCTCTCTCTCTCTCATATCTCTCTCATATTTGTTTCACATGCTCACAGAGCATGTGCAACCCGCACATCCTCCTTAATCGGGTCACAGCGCTGTACCTGTGTGTTCTGGGTCACAACCTGATCTCCGGGGGTTTCCACGTCACCAGATGGTAATCTCTTATCCCGGGGAGCGGGGCTGGGGGTGGGGGCAGGGGCGGGGCGGGGGCGGGATCAACAAATGTGGGAGGTTAAAGCTGTGACATGAGCACAGGATGGTTTCCAGAGTTCTTTTTTTTGGGGGGCGGGGGGGTGGGCGGGTGTTACTTGAGCAGAGTCATCATCACTACCTGAGAATGTTTGTTTTAGCTTAGGCTTGCCATACACTCTGCATGAATTGAGACCGATTTGCTCATTTCACTTAAGATTTATTTCCTGAACCGGCACGGTAGTCATTTTGCTGAAAATGTGAGAATTCCGTTTTTTCAGCTAAGTAACATTTCCATGCTGCAGTGAATGACAAAGGCTTTTAAGTGATAACCAGGCTTACAGACGGCTCAGTAGCTGAAGGACTCCTCCTCCCAAATTAAACGACTGCAAACAGCTGCGGGTGTCAGGCATTACGTTACATCGCTTCCATGCTCCAGCGAAGCCTTTATCCTGTAAAAGTGACTTACGGTGAGAGAGACTCTCAGCTTTCAATTATCGTGTATAATGCAACTGGAGCGTACAGCTGGATTTAAACTGACAGGGTTTTAGGCTGGTACCACTGGGCTGTGCCGCTCCGCTTTGCCCCAGGCTGGATTTGAACCCGCAGCCCTCAGCTTCATTACGGTAGAATAATAATCAGCCCTCCAGGCTGTGCCTTCGCCTGCGCACCCCCCGTTGGACCCCCCTCTGCAGCGTTCAGGCGATGCTGCCTTTCTGCCGCCCTGTTTAATTGAAATCACGGTGTGCTTAAGTGGACAAATTGGACGTTGTTTCCAGATCCTGAGCAGCTGATTTAGGGGAACTCCCAGGGTCCTCCACTCTCTGGCCCCATCACCTCATTGGCCCCCTCCCATGGTGACGAAGCACTGGCTCCCCATAATGTTTTAACCGTTGCTGTCGGTTCAAACAGAGGGACTGATGACAGCCCCCACCATGAACTTGAAAAGGTGTGTCAGCCGTCAGGAAATATTCACAGCACACCGTGCATGACGGGAGACGGGGAGCCTGATTTCTTCTCCTTTGCCACGTCGGTCCCTCGCGTACGCCAATTATGACCTTAAACCGATAAAGACAATCAGATGAAGGCGTTTACACATGACCATTTCAATAACCAGAGTACTGCCATAATCGGTGTAAGATCAGAGTGCCTGGTGCCTGTGGAAAGGGATGACAGCATTGAGCACCCAGGGGGAGACAAACAAATGATCTGTTCCCTCGATGCCCTGCCATGCCAAATACCATCCTCTATGTTTTATTTTATTTTACACAATACCAAACAAACATGTGTCTCAGTTAATAAAATCGACTTTTTCAATGTTTACATATTTCCAGTAAACAGCATTTGAGGGGCTTCTGGTGAATAGAATGCAGACATGAACAGTATTAATGCCGTAGTTTAAATCATTTTGAAGAAAAAAAAACACATCTCTGAATTAATTTCAACCTTTCTGGCAGCAAACACTACAAACAAATCATCCACTGCTTTGAAGTGGCAGCAAATGCCAGACAATTAAGTGCAAAATAAAATAACTGCTTGTTAATGGACAATCATGAATGACTGGAACTAAATGTAGTGGTGGTTATTTGAATGCCTTTGAAAGTGAGTAAGCAATTTAATCATCATAAAAAAATAACTGAACCGTGCTTTGGAACTGCAAAATAACTGTCAGATTTTAGCACATAATCTCAAATAAAGCGACATCAGACACCTGTTCATCAGGCATGAATTCCAAACTGGCCACAAGGGAGTACTTTTTTAAATTTATTTTTCAATATAAAAAGTATATCAATATATTTATAGTTTTATAAAAATCCTTCTCTTTTCCCTCCTCTTTCTCTTTCCCTTCCTCCATTGCTTCTTCATTCCTTCCTTCACTCACTCTCCTCTCCCTCTCTCCACTTTGTTCCAATACCTCCACTTCCACCCTTCCCTGCACCCTCTAAGATTAACAACCACAAAACATGACCCAAATATGTCTCATTCACCCCTCCCCCACTGCCCCTTCCACCAGACCTAGCCAGGCACCATCACTCCTCCTTTCACCCCCCCCCCCCACCCTGGGTCCCCATCCGACAGTCTTACACCCCAACCCCCACCACCATCACACCACCCCCCTGCACGTCACCAGCCAGATGCCAAAACAAAAAAACGCATTTCCAAATCTCACCACCCCCAGCGCCCCCCCTTTACTGTATGTTTGTTTTCCGCACAGGACGCTCCAAAACACTTGAAGGGCACCTCAGGTTTTCCCTCCAAAACAAGGCAAGTAAACAGACTATTACAAGTACAATTTACTATTCATATTAACAATTACTATGAGCAGCCAATATGAACAGTGAACTGCACTGTTAAAAGTGTGCTTGTTAAGTCCACTTAAAACAGTTTCCCTGGGTTTGCTCTTTTTAACTGATAATTAAATTAAATTGATAATTAAATACGATCTTTCAAATTTTATAATGAAATAATGAAGGTATTGTGAACTGCTGGTATTTGCAGAAAGGGAATATCACACATGTACGGGAGATTCTGTGAATTCCCGAACCTGGAGGTACGAAGGAAGGTACAGACAGGAAAAAATAAGGGGCGTATTTCGTTTAATCCACAGGGAACACACCCCCATTCTTTACACCCCCGCCCCCAACATCAGCCTGCAACCTGCCAACCCCTGCCCCCCATCTCCAATTTTCCCCTTAACCAATCTCTGCCCTCACGCATATATACACACAACACACGCACACACACAGTACATACACACGTACACACACACACACAGTAGAGACACACGTACACACACACACACACGCACACACAGTACAGACACGTACACACACACACACACACACACACAGTACAGACACACGTACACACGCGCACACACACAGTACAAACACGTGTATATACACGCGCACACACACACAGTAGACACACACAACTGCCCACCACAGTCTCACTCACAAGAGTAAGAGCACTTGTGTTTCTGATTGGCATAATTACTCACATGGATTAGCCTCAAGCGAAACCATAACACCAAAGGAACTGAGGGAGGGTCTTTGCTCTCTCTCTCTCTCTCCCCCACCCTCTCTCTCTTTCCTTCTCTCTCTCCCTCCCTCCCCTTCCCTCTCGCTCACTCTCTTTCTTGCTCTAGATATGCGACAGCACGCGTGCTCGAGCGACAAACACACAGAGCCATAAATCCACCCCCTCTGGGGCTCGCTTGCCGAAACTGGCACGCTGTGACCCCACCGTACCCCCTGTGCCCCTGCGAGGAGTCACTGAACCCCACTACCCCCCCCCCCCCAAAATAAATGTCCCCTCTAAATAAGCCCTTTGTCCTCCAGTTGGCAACCCCCCTCCCCCTCGGCCCGAGAAAATGACTCGAAAACTTCAGTCTCCGTGAAACGCAGAAGAAAGAGACGGTCCCTCTGTCCCCCCCCCCCCGTCTGAATTTAATTGAATTTGCAGCTGCCTTTTAATCAAGACGAAGGAAATTTGCATATGCGGGCAGCCTCCTCCCCCTCTCCTCCCCTCCCTCTCTCCTCCTCCCCTCCACTCCCCTCCCCTCCCCTCCTCCTGCATGTCTGAGTACTTGGCACCCAGCCAGGAGAAGCTGAGAGACGGGGCGGCTGTCATGGGGGGGGGGGGGGGCAGGGGAGGGGAGGGGGCGTTGCCGGGGGGGGGGGGCAGATAAGGTGGCCGCAAAATAAGAAAAACAAAAATTAAGAAAATGAACAGATGGAAGAGAGGAAGAGAGAGAGAGAGAGAGAGACAGAAACAAGAAAATCGGGAGAGGCATTGCCGCAGAGGGCGGAAGTAGACAGCGGGCACGAGGAGCGGGCACGAGGGGCGGGCACGAGGAGCGGGCACGAGGAGCGGGCACGAGGGGCGGGCACGAGGAGCGGGCACGAGGGGCGGGCACGAGGGGCGGGCACAAGGGGCGGGCACGAGGAGCAGGCGAGACGCCTTGTGTCAATGCAAAAAATAAAAATAAATAAATAAAATACCGCTAGCAGATTTGCGTTTTATTTCAGCGTTTAATTAAAGCGAGAGGCGATTCCCCGTTAATTAGCGAAGCGTTCGCCATCACGCAGATTATCTGGGCGGGGCTGTCGGCTCGGCTGTTTCCTGAGGGTGGAGACGGCAGATTGATATCTGTGGGGGGGGGGGGGGGGGAAGACAATAAGCTGACTGGGGGTGGGGGGGGGGGGGGGTTGGTGCTGTATCCACAATCTCCGTAAAGTGGCAGAATTTCTCACACGCAGGAAGCATTTGTGCCCTTAGAATTTTGAAAAACATATAAGAATAAGAACTTTATTTGAAAAACCTACTTACAATGGGCCAAGCAGTGACAAAAAAAATTTATTGTTTTGATTATGTTCACGCCTGTACTGTACGTGTACAGTGAAAACACAAAATAATAAGTAAATAAAATAAGTAAACCGGTACAGGTGTTTAAAAAGACATCCGCGCAGTCCCCACAGTTTACAGCGCACCGCACCCTTGCGTGGGAGTGTGGAATCCCAGGACTGCCGAGCATTCGCTTGGGAATAAATAACCAATCAGAAGAGTGACGGGGAATTGAGGTGTGCTCTTCTGAAGGACTTTTTACATTCTGCCAATTGTTCCGGCTTTTCGTAGCGGCTAATAGTTTCTTTTACCTTTCAGTCTCTCAGTGCCAAATGAGTCATTCTGCCACCGATGGTAAAAGCACTGTATCCCCCCTCCCCCCCCAGTCCGCGGGTCATCCGGGCTGCCCCCCCCAGGCTGCCCCCCCCACCCCCCCGACCCCCACCATGTCAGATTTGTGTGACTCACAGATGCCTAATTCTCTGGGAGAGATTAGCCAAATTAACACAGCACTATGAAATCTCCACCCCTGTGGGCGGAGCATTCGTCTTTGTGCCCGCCCCCCAGGTGAATGATTGACAGCTACACTGAAAAGAAAAATTCTAATGAAACTGAGAATAGCTATGCAAATTATCACAAAGGAAAGGGCCCGCCCCTGAACAATGCGCCTTTACAGTGAATTATTATGTTTCTATCGCATTTGCAATCAGCCTCCCAAACATACAGATATATTGTTTTAATGTTAATGTTCACATTGGTATGCTTACTTCTGGGATAAGACTAGGACAATGCATTTTCACCAACAGCTTACCATCATCGTAGTTTTCTACTGTAAACTAGGATACGATTTAGATAAAATTATTAAATGATTATGACAACATTTATACAAAGAACATACATCAAACTTTTCAATTGGATCTCATCGGAGACGGTGTGGTGCTGTCTGTAGGCACACCAAACCAATATTTATTTATTTTCTACAAACAAGGGAGCACAAAATCAAAGTTGAAACACAACTTTAATTGGTTCTCTTTCCTACTCAAACCCGCAAGCCCAGCTATTTTATTAAAAGGCAGACCCTTTTAATCAAAGCGACATGCAATAATTTGCATAGTGAAACAACTGCAAAACTCAGGTCAGATAAGGTACAAGTTCTCACAAAGTATCAGTTACCCAAAGCCATCAACATCAAGTACACAGTGACCACAGGCGGTCAGTAAACCTCAGGCCAGTCTAGAAGAGAGGCGTGATTTACTAGAGATGTGGTAAAGAGCTGCAACATCAAGATGAAGATGATGGAAGTGCATCATGAAAGCCTGAGATGAAAAGCACTAGATTTTACAGACCGCAGGCCACCCGGGCGACCTCAGCAGGGCTGCTGCTGATTGGACAGCGAGCGCTCGCCGCGACAGACGGAGCGTAAAAACAAACTGGAACACAGAAAGCCCGGGCGCACTTAACCCCAGACCAGCCCCTGGAGAGACAGAGCCAATCGTGTCCCGTTACTGCACCGTCCTGCTCAACGTCAGCCAATGACAGAGCAGGCGATAGAGCACTCGCTGCTTAGACTACAGACCACTTAAACTGCTTGCCCACCTCTGGAATTTGATTGACCACTCCCGGTGCCACCCCTAAATAAGCGCATTATCATTGGCTAATTTAACTGTCAGAGATAGCGTGCCCCCCCTTACTGAGTCTGTGACCCTCCACCCCATACTGAGTCTGTGACCCCCCCCCCCATGATGAAAAAACTAATAACCCCCACTGCACATAAGGTTTGTCCACAGACAGAGGAGCCATGCTCTGCTCTATGCCGAACAGCGCCCTCTGCTGGCTCCTTCAGGACGAAAGCAAAGCAGGTCAGGCTTAGCGGCCAATTGATTTAATTACAGCAAATACAGAAGCGGGGCGGGTTTGGGGCGGGCGTTAAAGTCTGTTGGGGGGGGCTCTGTCTCAACCCCAACCCCAATCTTTCTCTCTCTCTCTCTCTCTCTCTGCAGGCTATGGCAGTAGACAGTACTGTGAGAATATACAGGGATCTCTAAATCTAAGGACAGCACTAACTTGCTAGTCAGCTGCAGTGATGGAGGAAAGGAGAGAGGGACGAGGCATGCCGTCTGTTTGTTTACACCAAGCCGAGAAAGAGGCGGCCGCCATTTTGGGAGGGGAACACTCCCCCCCTCACCTTCTAACAGGAGGCAAGAGAAAGGAAATGAGCCTGACTACACAACAGGGCATTCACCTGCATACACACACACACACACACTCTCTTACACACATACTCACACACGTGCACACACACACACGTATACACAAACACGCACACACACTCACATATACACACACATGCATGCACACCTACACACACACACATACACACACACACCTATACACAAACACGCACACACACTCTCACATATACACACGCACGCATGCACGCAGGCAGGCACACGCGCACATACACGCACGCATGCCACTGTTAGCCAGTGTGTTGAGACTGACTGGCAGAGCACTATGAGAACGCACGCCGAGCCAAAATGGCGCCTTATTCAGCAGGAACTGCACAAGGCAACACTGAATGGCTGGCGACTCAGCGGAAAGTACCGGAGGCGATGCAGAACAGAATAATGCTTTACAGAAACACTCCAACAAGGAGTTCCACACATCTCCTTTCTTCAGACATTGCACTGACGTCAGCACAGCTGCAATGGGAGGCACCCTGCATGCAAACGCAGTGAGCACACCTAACCTTCACAGCAGAGGGGAGAGCACAGCACAGCACAGCACAGCACAGGACAGAACACAGGAGCCCATTCAACGCAGGTAAAACTCCACCGCAGTCAGAGCCAAAAAATGTCGTACTTGGATGAGAATCCATAAATCAGTGGCATAACTGCAGCCAGCACAGCCAGGTCTCTCACCTTCACAGGCAGGTGAGCAAGGAACACTCATTTTATTGACAAGATTACAGTCTATTTCTAGAATGGTCCAGAAGAAAAGAACACTGCACAAAAAATCAAAAAGTGCACATTTTTACAAAATGAAACTTTAACAAAAACCAAAACATTTGTTAGTCTTGTTATTTTAACTTATTTCATATTCATAGTCAATTACTGCAGTTTTGGCTGCCCCTCTATCTACATCTATGTTTTTGTTTCTGCTGTTACATGTGCAATAAATTCAGAGTTCTATAGTCTAGTGTAACACTGGCCTTCCGTGGTGTGTGAAGTCAGACTCATTCATAAAAGGTGCACATTTGGAGCAGGTCCCAGTTCCCTCATTGAGCTGGGAAACTAGCACATTCTGTGAATGAGCTCAAATCGATGGCAGTGCGCTCAACCAGAACAGAACCAATTCTGTGCCCAGTCTACCCCTTATCCAGAGCGACTTACACAATTTTTTACGTACTATTTACATTGCATCCATTTATGCAGCTCGTTCAAGGTTACAACAGCAGTGTCCTTCCTGGGAACTGAACCTGCAACCTTTGGGTTAAGGTGGGTAAGGTTCCTTACCCATTATGCTACACTGCCACCCTACACTTCTCTTGCCCTTGGAGAGCAGCAAGGAGGCTAGATCTCACTTTAGTTCTCACGTTTTCACTTTGAAAACCTGCAACCCACTTCAGCCCCAAGAAACCTAGTGAACTGCAATTTTTTAATGGGAGAAACTGTGAGATGCACTTGTGAAACGTTTCACTCCGCGGCGAGGCTGCACGGGGTCGAGAGTACAGACCTGCTTCGGCGTAACCTGCAAATCAGGTAAATACGGTTCATTACGAAGCTCTCAGCTATGCACTTCTCCAGCTGAATCACAGACGGCCTGACGCGAGTCCCTCCCGCCTGCAACGGGAAAATACTCGGTCTGAGAGCGCATCATAGGCGTGTTATCTTACCTGCGGTCACAAAAACGGAACGCAGTTTCTGCCAAACATTTAGCCTGCAGAAATGTAGTTAGACTCAGAAACGATTGCGACTTGTCCAATTTACACACGTATTTTGCGCATAAAATTTAAAGTGGAATCGAATTTACAGAAACGCCAGACCTCACCATTGGCCTATCAGTTGCAATTCGCTGTTACTCTTTGCTTGTCTTGAGGTCTTTACTTCGACTCCATTAAAGAGAGCGACCATTCTTTCTCACGCCCAACTGTAGGCGAACACACCGCATCATGTGGGGCCGGCACAAATCACGTGATACCACCGTTCCTTCCAAAAATCGATTCTGAAATGTAGGCTAATAGTGCTTTAGCGGTAAAATAAATTTAAGCATGTTTTTTTTTCGTTAAGCAATCAACCTGTAGTGCAGTACTATTAACTTTGACAAACAAGCTTAATTGATGGAGTCATTGAAACTAATTGGAACCAACCTGCCATCTGGTGTCCTGTGGAAAGATTTTTCAAAGAATGGCGTAGGCCTGAAGTGTAACTGCACTGAGTGCTGCTTTCGTGAATTCACGTTGCTCTTGCTGGATATTTGCTGTAGGAATTTTAATTAACGCCGAAAGTGCAACAGCAGTGACAATTTTTTGCGGTTTGAACCCAAAGCCCTATGATCGCGAGTCACAAACCGCCATTTTCTCCCTTATTTGGATTTATTTTTTAGAATACATCGGTTGATTAAATGATTCCTGCTCATGAAATAGGGCAAAATTTGGGAGTACTGCACGTGCACTGCAGGCAACATTAGGAATGCTTTTCGGTTATTTGTTCAGAAAGAGAACAGCAACACACTGTAAAATTTAGATTTTTATTTCTTTGATATAACGTGATGTCAAAGAGAATTCTGCTATATTTCATACAAGTACAAAAAAAATTGTTCGGCACACATTGAATATACATCACAGGATGAACAAATGCTTTTTTCCTCTTTATTTTCCTCTTTTTGTTCGCAGACAGAAATGCAATGGAAAGCAAAAAAACAAAACAAAAACACGGATGGCCTCTTCTGCATAGCGTGGACTTTTCACCTGTACCTTTGAATATATAGACATTTGGCAGAAAGTGCTTTATAGTTCTAATTTCTTCATCATTTCGCACCATTGCTGAGACAAAATGAAAACGCTTTGATGTGCGAAGTAAGGCAACGCTGACCCTGCAGTACCACAAAAGTTCAGTTTTCCGTTCTAAACAAACTTGATTGGGCAGTTTTTTCCCCCGCTATTGAACGTCCGAGCCCGAGATTGAAAATTGGAATGCTGAATACCTCCAGCGCGTGGTCACCTGCGTTCGTTATAAAGTCTCATAATTAATACGGTTGTGTAGTTGGGGGGGGGGCGGTTTGGGTGGAATAAAAACTTCTCCTGAGGCTGCACCCCAAGGCCCGGTGTGTCAACCACCTGAAGTAGGAGATGACAGAAGCCATTCTGAAGTGGAGAGAATGCAAAACGGCAAAGTTTCAGAAAAGTTTTTTTTTTTTAATGTTTGTTTGTTTGCATTTATAAGAGTCCCCAAATGGGCCACTGCCCCTGCCGTGGTAGCAAAGCAGCTCATTATTAGGCGATGAAAGTGCACACAAAGAACATACGCGCGCACACACACACACACACAAAAGTTTTAAACCGGAAACAGAACCCAACATCCACCTGCAGAACGTGGTAGGCATGGCAACTGAAAGGGCGACTGTGTGTGTGAAATTACACGCTTGCGGTACGTAACTCCAGCAACCACCCCCAGCGAAGCCGAGCCCGCATTTTCCACCCCCGCAGGACGCCCGAGAAAAAAACGTCCGAGGACCGCGGCGGAACATAGCGGCGAAACATAGCGGCGAAACATAGCGGCGAATCGTTCCGAGTTAACTCCCTGTTTGACGGATGCAGCACTGGAAACATAAACACAAAAGGTCCCCAATATCTGAATAAGCCCCAAACGTGCATGTCATTTCACTGGGAATTAAAAAATACTCGCGCGCGCGATGGGAAGAGTTGCTGCCATACCAGCTGCAGCCACTTGGGGAGGAGTTTGGATCAGAACCCGCACCATTAGTGAGAGGGTTCTGTTGAGCCACACTCTTAGTCACTTAGCCTGCACTGCAACTCTCAAAATCAAAAAGTCCCAAAAAGGCCCAGGGGTGTCTATTTCAAACAATGAACTTCTGGACAAGCAGCAATAAATAAAATAGAATTAAGTATGCAGTATGACTACTGTGTGTTTGTGTGTATTTTTGTGTGTGCAGTTTTTTGTAAAATACATTTCTTTGAAATCAATCTATATAAATGTATCACTCTTCAGGACTGAAAGGACAATTATTTGGTATTTCATAAGGCACCAAGAAGAGAGGATTAACACTTTCTGTTCTCCTGACCTCTCTCCTCTCCCAATTAACAAACAGCAAAATTGTAATAATATAACACCGCTAATGTTAATTACACAATAATTATCAGCAACTCCACAGCAGCTGTCAAAGACGTGGTCAGACGGCTGGCGTAGTAATTTAATGGAGACAAAGACCCAAACAAGATAACCAAACGATAAAACTACTTTAAAACTGCTTCACACTACAGTAGGCGTTTCTCCCCTTAACTGTCAGGCACTGGTGTGTCATTTCCTGAACTCAACTCCGTCCACCTGGGGTTCTATTTAAATGTTCTTCTGCTGGTCCTTGCAGAGACTTTCTCTGTCATCTTCGCAGTGATATCCTAACAACTAGGCCCACTGCCAGGTCAGCTTCCTGGTTCAGCCAGATATGAGCCTAGATACAGTAAGTAGCCCTGTGTAGTCGCTCTCTGTCAGACCTGGATCAAATATGTATTTGTTTTGGATTTAAAAACAAACCTTTTCTGTGCTCTATTGATCTTGCCTGGTGTAATTGAGACTGCCAATATGACCAGCAGGTGGGGTCTGTACTTTTTAACAATATTTAATTGGTTCCAATACACCAGACACGATCAGTAAAGCGTAGAAAAGTATTTGAATCCAAAACAAATACGTATTTGACCCAGGTCTGCTCTCTATCTATAATGCCTCCAATGATTCATCTTCAAGGTGTTTCATTGGTCAGAATTCTGGCACTCTGTTGACTCTTTCTTTTTTTTCTTTTATTTTTGGCGACTGAAAGCACTGAGAGTCCAAGACAGTTTGTAAATGATACACTGAAGGGCCTTTCAAAAAAAAAAAAAAGAAATTAAATTATCAAACATAGGAAAAGGGAAGGTAAAACTTGCTGAGGCACATTTTGCTTAAAAAAAAGAAAAGGAAAATAAACTGGCGTTAACAGCTACAAGCGAATGGACCTGATATTGTGATGACGTCACCCCCCCCCCCCCCCCCACTTTCTCCGTCCCCCTTCCCTCCCCACCCACACCTAATCTATCCGCCCCTCTTAGCCAACTCAGACTGGGCTACGGGGGCTGCTGGGGGTGACCGCCCAAAGATGCAGGGCAGGAACGTGGATTCCCGCGATTCGCTCGCTTGTTCAAAAGAGGCTGACCGGGCCAGTGGTGGTACGGGGTCCGGGCCGCGGTCACATGACCAAGCTGAGGGTGTGAGAACCCGACTAGCACTGGGGGCGTTTCGCTGAGGCCGGCCAGGGTGGCGGCGGGTTGGGGGTGGGGGGTTTGGGGCTGGAGGTGGGGCAGGGGAGGGGGGGCGTGGGGGGGGGCAGGTGTCTACATCTCGTGGGCGGACGCGTGGTGCTCCAGGACGCCGTTGGTCTGGGCGTTGCTCTCGTTCAGGCGCCGCACCCTGTAGACCTCGTAGTGGATGCTGCTGGTGATGTCCTTTATGTTCTGCATGTGGGTTCTGATGGACACAAGAGACACACAAACCAACCAATCAGGCCCCAGCGATGAGCAGAGGGATGCTGGTGTTCACACACACACACACACACATACACACAAACAAACACACACACACACAAACACACACACACTCTCTCCCTCACACACAAACACACACACTCTCTCTCTCACACACACACATCACACACACACTCTCTCTCTCTCACACACACACACACACTCTCTCTCTCTCTCTCTCACACACACATACACACACCCTCTCTCTCTCTCACACACACACACACGCATGCATGCATGTACACATGCACACACTCTCTCACACACACAAACACACACACACACACATACTCTCTCTGCCTCACACACAAACACACACACACACACACACACTCTCTCTCTCCCTCACACACACACACACACACTCTCTCTCTCACACACACACACACACACTCTCTCACACACACAGACAGTATCCCTTGGAACTGTAATGCATTCAGAGACATGACGACGCACGTGTTCTGATGAGCAGGCAGCTCACATACCTAATGAGAAGATCCCGCAAATAGGCAAACTCACAGTGGCCAATGTTTTCAACTGCAGAGGAAACGCAGGAAATGAGTCAGACAGTAACATCATTTTTGCTTCTTTATTTGATGCTACGTGTAAAAATACTTATTGCATTTGCAGTTTTAACCATAACAGTTTGACAGTGTAAATACACTGCACAGCCATTTTATTGAGCTTATTAATGCTCACACTGATAACTGCCATATAATTTATTCACCTTTATTTAACCAGGAAGTCTCGTTGAGATAAGAAACAACAAATAACTGTTTTATGGCTATTGGGCCCACCGAGGGTAGTCATTTTTTCAGAATGTCTGGACTCAGTGGAATACCTGATTAAGACTTACAGTAGAACTACAGACCACTGAGCTTCAAGACCAGGCTGGCCACAGAGCCACATGCTCTCGAGGGTCTTATCGGCAAGCGGCGCTTTGCTTCAACAACTCTCTGTGAGAAAAAATATGTCCTTGTGCCATTTTGCAATTTCCTCTAACCTTATGTCCACCCACCCTCTATTTTGTTCTGCTGACAGGGGTCACTTTGAACTCTTGCAATCTGCATTTTATTTTTTTCAAAAATGTAAAAAAAAAAAAAATCCCAGACTCCTTTTGCTGAAAGTGCAGAGCTTAATAGTCAAAAGTCTTTCTCCGTAACTTGGTAAGATCAAAATCCAGAACAAACCAATGGGCTTAGTGCAAAGCTGTTGGATATTACAGGTTGGTTTCCGCTAGCTTCAATGTTTTTTTTTAAATCAAGAAGGATAAATCAGTCGATCTCCCTGTGTAAAATGGCTGAACTGCACTTCTCCAGTGTTTCCACTAGAGGGCGGGGCCGAAGAGTGAGAACAAACCGCGACCTAAGATCGATTTCGCAACTTGAGATAAGGAATCGCAGCCAACTAAAGTTATTCAATTTATTTAACCACAACTTCACAGATAAGGCCAGACATATTTAATGTAACAAACGCATGATAGCCGCAGGAGGAAGTACGCGTGTATGAATTATAGATTATGTCAGCGTCGCAAACGGGGAGTGAAACCGGCATCTGGGTGACTGCACTGCAGTCTCTGCCCACACTCAAAACAGGAAATTAAACTCCTCTGAGCATCGACAGCGCTGAAAGCGCACGCTGTTGCCTGATACGATCTTAAATGTGCAGTCTTTCTGCCGTTCATCCTTTTATTCGCGGGTGTATTCTTTTGTCCCGACGGACAGGTGGATAAGAAGCCAGGAGAAGCTCTCAGGTGAGAGCATAAGGACCCGCTCTTCAGGATTGGTTGGAACCCACGTGATGTAAGCATACCTTCTATGGTGCCCCATTTTGTCTTTCTTCCCAGAATCCTCCTCCCGTTGACCTGATATTCCTGGTCGCTCCCCACCACGGCGAACGGGATCATTTCCTGAATGGGGTGGGAAAACATTGGATTTGACCAAAAAAACTACTGTTGTACATTATTATATGGATGTTAAACAGTTATACAAATTAGTACATGCATGTGTACATATTAATCAAACATGACCTGTGAATATGCTGGTGGGAACTTATAAGGATGCATTTTGTCATAATAAAGGCTGTGTGTGTGTGTTTGTGTGTGTGTGTGTGTGTGTGTGTGTGCGCGTGTGTCAGTGCGTGTGTGTGCATGTGAGTGTGTGTGTGTGTGCGCGCGTGAGTGTGCATGTGTCTGTGTGTTTATTGGATACAAGACTCTCACCCGTATTTTCTCATTGATCATTCTGTCCTCTGCGTCCTCATCAAACTCCTTCTGAGGGTACACATCGATGCCGTTAACTCTCAGCTCCTCCCTGATCTGCAGAGACAGACACACACACACACACACACACACACACACACTCACATTAAACACATACTGCGAGCACCACAGCTCACACACCCTGTCTGTTTAAGGGGCGCAGGGGGGGGGGGGGGAGTGAAGAAACCTAACCTAAGCTCAGAAGGCCCAGAAAAAACTCAAATGTCAGTTTTAATCGAATTTAATTTTATCGTCAGCTTTAACCCGAGAATACAGCTCTGAAAGGCTGAAATCTTCTTGAAAAATAGTATGAAAGCATTCCATTTTAATACAGGAAAACTCTTCAAATCTACATTTATATAATAATAAAACCAAAAAAAAAAACAATATATACAATATAATAAAAAATACATATAAATTAAAATAACTTACATAGGCTGCAGATAAACAGAACACCAAGGGTTTACCCATAACCCCCTCTGCTAATCTCTTTAAAAGATGTTCACTTTAAAAGATAAACTGCAAAAACAAAGTCTAAAAAAGAACTGCCGTCTTTTTCAGTCAGTGGTGTTTGACCTTAACATTAATGACTTTGCCATGCAGCAGTGATGTCGACAGGAAGTGATGTCATCGAAGCGTGCCACATCAGCAGTCTGGACTCTCTGATGGCACGCAGCTGCTCTGGCACACTATAGAACAATGAGACTCAGCGTGCTGGTGTGAGTCACAGTTCCGGAACTACACGTGGCCAATCACGGTGCAGCATGAAACTGAGCCTCCATTTCATTGGCCATTCTTTACATTATTGTAACACCCTTGTTCCTATTGGCCCCTGATGAAAAGGAGCAGTAACCAAGATGACCCTGACTGACTTGCCTCCTGACAGGGACAGAGAGAGATAGAGAGTCAGAGAGAGATTGATAGAGTGAGAGAAAGAGAGAGAGAAAGAGAAACAGAGAGAAAGCATGCCCCTCTGACTGTCAGCCAGCCCTGACGTGTGACCCAGCAGAAAGGGCGGGAAACGGGCAGATTAGTGGCTGTTTTACGCAGCCTGCAGGGGTAAGTGAGGTGGGCCAGGGCAACAGAACACACCACCCGCGCACATGCTCAGTACGGGGGCAGTGAGTGGGCGGGGTTTGGAGTCGGCACATGTCTGAGGTCACTAGGGATCGGTGAGTGGGGCTTGGAGTTGGCACATGTCTTAAGTTGCTAGGGAGACCAGTGGGTGGGGCTTGGAGCCTGCATTCTGTATGACTCGGGTTGCCAGGGAACCAGTGGCAGCTGTACAGTGCCCCGCCCCCTGCATGAGACCCGA
>NC_049217.1:30723583-30753583 GCF_013347855.1 Anguilla anguilla | reverse complement strand
CCATTCATAAACGACGGGGGGGGGGGGGTGGGTACGGTCTGCCTTATACGGCAAAAAAGCAGGAGTCCCCCCCTTCCCACCCCCAGGAGGCAACAGCTGGTCCGTCTCCGGCAGTTTAACAGAGAGAGATGGGATGAGGCGAGTGGAGGAGAAGAGTTCGGGGTGCTGAGGGGGGCGGTGTTGGGGGGGGGGGGGGGTGCTGGGGGGGGTGGGGGGGGGGGGTCACAGCTGGAGAACGGCCAAGGCCTCTGAACCGCCACAGAGCGGGGCCTTGTGTGCCCGTGGGCGACACCTGCCGGGTTCACACGCTGGTCACGCCAGCGCGGCAGCAGCCAGAACGGCCTCACGACCTCCGCGTATACCACAATGCACTGGGGCAAACACCTGCCGGAGACGGAGGCCGGACTATAACACAGCGCCAGCGTCTCATGTTTAAGAGCCCAGGTGCTGCTTTGCTAGCAGCGCACGATGTGTAGCCAGTCCGCTCGTCCGCACGTGTGCCACAACGTTCAAACTGGCTCCAGAGCGAAAATAAATCAAGTATTAATTTGTGAGTCTATTATTAATTCTGAAGACGTCGTACGGCGATCCACGCGCTCGGCGTGCTCTTCTCCCGAAATCTGCTGTTTGTTCTGCTTCCAACATCAAACAGCCTTTCATCCGATTCACACAGGCTTCGCCGCCACCTCGCATTCCCCTGTCAGACAGTCGTCTCAGACGCGGGGTCGTTTGAATTCCCTAAAAAATCCGCGCTGTGATTAATTAGAAACGTGATTTACGCGTTTGGAGCTGAAATTATCACCTACTGGCAGGCCAAGGCCCACTAATCTTTTTTCCCCTTCCCCTCCTCAGGGCCTGCGTTGGGCGAAGGCTTCTAATCTGCCTGCGCAGACTGTCGGGGGTGAAGGCTTCTAATCTGCCTGCGCAGACTGTCGGGGGTGAAGGCTTCTAATCTGCCTGCGCAGACTGTCGGGGGTGAAGGCTTCTAATCTGCGCAGACTGTCGGGGGTGAAGGCTTCTAATCTGCGCAGACTGCCGGGGGCGAAGGCTTCTAATCTGCGCAGACTGCCGGGGGCGAAGGCTTCTAATCTGGCTGCGCAGACTGCCGGGGGCGAAGGCTTCTAATCTGCGCAGACTGCCGGGGGCGAAGGCTTCTAATCTGGCTGCGCAGACTGTCGGAGGAGGCGCTGTGAGAACGGGACGTCGCCCAGGCGGGGATTTTTTTTTTTACGACCCTTCGTCTCCAGCGAGGGAGACGAGCAGACGGGACGGTGGCGCGTAATTGGTCGGGCTTTAAGGGCGTTCCAGTCTGCGTTCGGGAGAGAGAGAGACGGCGCTCGGTACGTCGCACGTCAGGGGAAAAAACCAAATGACGAGTCTCCACTCCCTTCAGATTCCTGCACATTTTTATTTCTGACAGAACGAAACATTATTTTTGTTCTGTTGATCGCTAACTTGTCTGGGGGGGGGGGGTGTATTTCACAAAGCAGGATCATTGAGTAAAACCTGGAACAGCTCTTTCTACTTCAGTCCATGTTCCAGGTTTGGGAGGGTTCCAGGTTTTACTCCACCCCACCCCACTCCACCCACCCCACCTCACCTCACCTCACCCCACCCCACCACACCCCACCCCACTCCACCCCACTCCACCCCACCCCACCCGACTCACCCACAACCATGATGTTGAGCTCGAAGCCCTGCTTCATGGCCTTCCTCCTCATCTGCTCCAGGATGGCGTCGATGCCCACGTAGCTGAAGTCCACGCTGGGCACCTCCGGGCACGCCGCGGGCACTGCCGGCTTGACGGGCTCTGACATGGCGCTGTTGTAGCTCGGAATGACGTCTGATCCTGGCACCGGGGGGGGAGGTGGGGGGGGGAACAAAAGCAACTGACTTCAGTACAGGGCTGTCAAACCCTGTGCCAACCCTACAGTCCCATCAAACCCTGTGCCAACCCTACAGTCCCATCAAACCCTGTGCCAACCCTACAGTCCCATCAAACCCTGTGCCAGCCCTACAGTCCCATCAAACCCTGTGCCAACCCTACAGTCCCATCAAACCCTGTGCCAACCCTACAGTCCCAAGCCCTACAACCCAAATCAAGTAGCCTATTACATCAGTGCTTCCCTGCATTGTTCCTGGAGATCTTACCGTCCTGTAGGGTTCCATTTCAACCCTAATCTGGCACACCTGACTCTGATAGTTCTCAGTTGGAGTGAAAACATGCAGGACGGCAGATCTCCAGGAACAGGGCTGGGCAGCCCTGCTTTGAAACCACAGATTTTAATTTTGTCTCCTGGATGGGCAGAAAGGTCAGATAGCTCAGATAGATCACTTTATTATATTAAAATACGAAAACAGCCTATGAATGTTCAGTAAACCGCACTCAAATTAAAACAGCAATAAAAAGTGAAATTTGTGGTTATGAACGATGAGCAAATCACAAGCAGGGCCCAGTTCAGTCGGCTACAAACAGATTAAAACACAATCAGAGAGGAATGTCTTCATCTGGCGAGCGCTTCTTCATCTGAAGATACTGCAAAACTCTTTAACCCTTTGAAGAGCAGGTTTCTTTAGTCAATGTTCTAAAACTCACTCATTGCTGTCAATTACCAGCAGCGATTGTGACATCAGCGTTTAGAACGTTCACCGAAGAACATTCTAATCGCGTATTTGTGACCTCACACCTCACAGCATAAAATCTCACCACAGGCTGCAAAGCTGTGCCTGTTTAGGGCACTAGTGTGTGTGGGCATGGCTAAATCACACAGGCCTTTTATCACACATTTACACATTACGAATATTTAATCACCAAAATGATCACATTGTCCAGGACGACGTTTCTTCTATCTGAAAGTCTAAAATGCATCTTTTTTTTTTACAAAGTATGGAAACAGAAAGTCATCTTTAAATTATAGCTATATACTATATAAAGTATATTTTTTTCAATTGTTGAGGTTTCCTTGAAGCTGTTTGCAGAACCCCTAGGGGCCCCTCGGACCCCCGTTTGGGGACCCCTGCGGTACAGTCCGTCTCCAGATGAGAAAGCGGTCATTTCCGCTGCACATATATCATATATCCGCCACTGCAGCATCTCACAGCTAAAGGTGCTAAAGCTGCTAAAGTCCTAAAGGTGCTGAAGGTTCGCACGCACACCTGTCAGATACACACCAGGGTTCAAGCTGTAAAAATGCTGCTGCACACATCCTCTTGCGCATAAATTTTAGATATTTCTGTGGGACTGAATCCATTTGTAACCCCCCCCCCCCCCCCCCAGATACACAGACGGACGGGATCTTCCGCATAAACGGATAGAGGCCGTTTATTGACCTTGTTCCGATGGTTTTGGGTGCATTCGAGGCTAGGAATTCACTTTAAGGGAGAATTCGGTGTGCGGGAATGCAAAACCACAGCAGTACCGGCCCAGCCCAACGCCTCGAGCCTCTTCAGACCTTCCCACGAAAAACCCCAAACACGCTTTCACCAGCAGAATGCTCTTTACGCACAGCGGAACAGTGTGAGCGTAGGGGTGCGGTGCCGCACACGGCGACAGATACTGGGCAGGCCTTTCAAATGTGCGTCAAATATCTGAGCAACCTCGTGTGTACGGGAACTCTTTACGTTGCTACTGGCCATTGATTTAGGCCATTTAAAAAAAATCTGTGACTGCACATAAGGAAGAGCTTCTTCAAATGCTCATCTTTAATTTCACGCAAGCAATATCTCAACCTTTCCATTTTTTGGGCCGCATAAGCATGATGACGTCAGTCATAACTACAGAAAAGCATTTCAAATATGTACTGTCATCACCAGAAGCATCTAACCATATTGACATATTTTGAGTCCATTTCATCCACCCCTAATGACTCTAAAAAAGCCAACGCTGTAAGACTTTCGCTGGTGGCGGCGTGCGACTGCGTCACATGGACATGCTGCTGCCGGGGCGGAGCGCGTAGATAACCATCGCGGTGTCCGCAGGCTTCCGCAGAGAACGTGACCACAGGCCGTCCGCGCGAGCCAATTAAAACGCAGCACTGCAGGGCTCGCATGTCCCAGCTCAATAGCAGCACAGCACAGAGAGGCCATATCACACAACCCCCAGGGTTGGCCTACATACAGTCCGCATGCAGATCCCCGTGTGGCTGAGGGGTCGAGTCCCGCCATGCCGATTCCTGCACCGTGATCCCACCCCTATCTGGTCTGAGGGGTCGAGTCCCGCCATGCCGATTTCTGCACAAACTTTCCGTCTCAAACATGGGCGCACACACACACACGGGCAAGCACACACACACACACACACACACACACACGCGCACACACACGCACACACACACACACACACATGCGCACACACACACACACACACGCACACACACACGCACACACACACACTCACGCGCACTCATTCTCTGTCTCTCATACTCTCTCTTTCCGTCTCTCTCTCTCTCAGAGCGCAGGAAGTGGGGGCGCAGCTCAGAGAGATAACAGGAAAACGGCTCCGCGCCTCTCGCTAGGGATGAGCGCCGTTGTGAAAATTAGACGACGCGTCCAAACCTCAAACACCCCTCAGCAGGCTCAGCCCCCCAGGGACCTGAATGAAGCCAGCGCCCCCCCCCCCCACACCCCCCCCACCCCCCCACAGCGATTCAGCCACCGCCTCACACAGGAAGTCATATTTTCAGCTATTAAAACTTCTCAAAAGTTATTTTTCCCTCCTCTCAATAAACGTACAGCGGGTCGGCACTCTGGGAGCTGGTTTATTTATTCGTTTTCGAATTAAAACTGCAGCAGGATGGTTGCATATTGAATTTAACTGAACTGAACTGAACTTAACTGCCCTGAACTGGACTGAATTGAACTGAACTGAACTGAATATTTAATTTGCCTTTTCTGAAATTTGATTTGCATTTTATTAAGAGCCTCTTGTTCACACACAGTGCTACACAGACAACACAAACACAGGCACTCAGACAATAGAGCAACAACACAGACAACACAAATACAGGCACTCAGACAACAGAGCATCAGCTCAGACAGCACATCAGCCCAGTGCCAGTGCCTGGGGGCAGCCAGCAGTTAAACAGCCAAACCTCTGGTTCTCTTTAGCAGTGAGCAGTTTAATGCTCCCGGGCTCAGATGAGGTTGCGGTTCTGTAGGTCTTAGTTTGGCACCGCCGAACACTCAGTGTGCCGGTTTTGAGCTGCGGCCTGGTCCCCCAGAGCTCCGGACGTCCCACACAGAGCCGATCTCGTCTGAGTCCACGTCAGCCTGTCCTGGGAACCCCAGCTCTAATAAACCGCAGCTCCCCGTTTCTGCGGCAACGCAAACTGGAACCGCTGTCTGGCTTCCAGAAAGAGACCCTCCTGTGGGCCTCCACCCAAAACCATGTTTGGGATGGGAACAGAATTTATTCCTTATATTTTTACAAACCCCGCCCCCCCTCCTACACCCGCACTAACCCTGCCACGCTTATTACTAGTACCTACAGGCTACCTACATGGGATATCCCAGCAAAGAAACCCCCAAAAAGTATTCTAGAACTCTTAGTCAGTGTCAGTGTTCTAGAACTCCACTGCTTTCAGGCACCAGCAGTGATTGTTACATCAGCCTTAGAACGTTCAGTTAAGAACATTCCAAACACTCTTATTGTAGAAGAAAAAAAATTGAACTTCCTGAGGACAGACGATGGCCTTTCGAGACCAAAAGGTCTGTCTTGCTCTCTGTACTTTTCTGTCTTGCTTCATAGCTTTTTGGGGTCAGGCCAGTGCTGCCCCCAACCCACCCCCACCCTTCCTCTCTGTCCACGTTCAAAGGCAACCTCAGCTGTTCCTGAGGAACCCCCCCCCCCCCCCAGACGAGCGGGCGGGGCTGTTCGCTGGCGTCTGCTCGTAACCGAACACCGGAACATCGCATTCAAATTAGGGAGAAAAAAAAGAGAAGAGAGAAACCTTGGACCAAATTTTTTCCATTCTCCCCCCCACCCCCCCCCCCCCCCCAAAAAAAAAAAAACACCACGTGGAAGCAATTAGATACACGGCATTCTTCCAGTCCGTCTTTACGAAAGACACACTTACGTTTTTACTCAGCACTTTCAAAAAATCTCCTGTCCTGAAATTCACTGTTGATGAGACGGGCTTTACAGTCCCTGAGGCGCAGCGATTGATTTTTGAGACTTCCACACTGTGAATGGATTCTACCCTCCCTCCGTCGACCCCCCCCCACCCTGCCACGCCGCCACGCCTCCAACCCCACCACCCCACCCCCCCACCTGGAGACGCTTAACTGTCACCGTTCTGTCGCCGTAGAGCTTTAATTCACAGCGCAGTCGAAGCCAGCTCTCTGCTGAACGTCCCAGCAGTCTGTGTAAATAACGCCAGATGTAGCGGCAGGGGGCGGAGCTGAAAACGGGACGGGGGCGGGACTCCGCGGCCGTGACTCATCCGCGGTGTGACCCCCCCCCCCCTTCAGGAATTCCCTCCACTCGCTCGGACCCTTCGCCCCGCGCACTCTGACCCCCACCCCCCCTCCTGGTTAATCTCCACTGACAGACCGAGCCGCTGATCTGCAGGGAGACTCTGTGTGTCACTGAAAGCACAGCTGGGAGGATCGCAGGGGGAGAGCTGTAGGGCAGAGGAGCTCAGGATGAAAGCACACCTGTTTACACTGTACCTTCGCTTAACTAACCCTGAACTGATTCACAATGGGTTCACTAAAATTACAATTTCTTTGATGAGTTTTTTGAGTAATTGTAGTTTCACAAGCTATATTTCTCTTTAGGGTGCTGTAGTTAAACTACTTTCAGTGTGACATAACTGACAGTGTGTACAACTACAGTTTTGAAGGAGTTTCCCCAACACTGGTTGCCATGCTAACCCGGCATCATTTTTGCTTTAGCCTCAACCTTAACATTCGCACTTTTGTTAACTGCTCTCTGGGAAGAGAGCAGTTTGCAAAAGGCAAAGTCTTAATGTAAATATAGCTGTTAGCATAATCGGATAGATTGCCTACATATAAATGCAAATATAGCTGTTAGCATAACTAGAGAGATTGCGTAAATGTAAATATAGTTGTCAGTATAACAGGAGAGATTGCGTGAATGTAAATGTAAATATAGCTGTTAGCATAACTGGAGATATTTCCCTAAATGTAAATATAGCTGTTAGCATAACTGGAGAGATCAGTGAGCAGAAACAGCAGTCTGCTTCACTCCTTGGTCTCATGTGGTAGTGTGTGTAACATGCCTGGAGCAAAAAGTTGTGGGGGGAGCGGGGGCAGGGGGTGGTGGACGTGCAGATTTTACTGCTTTAGTCTGATCAGTACCAGAAATAGCCAACTTCCCCAATGGGTGACATCTTGCCCAGCAAAGGAATATCCAAAGAATAACATTTTAAACAAATGTCAGTTGTTTAATATTTGGAAATATTATACATATTCCATCTGCATCCTGACTGGAAACCCTTTCGGTCTGTTTTGAAACATCTGTTTTATTATTTTCTTAATTTCCCTTTTTTTTTGTCAGTTCCCATGTTAAAAGGCCCATCCCGCTGGCAAAATGTCCGACTGGCCGGCCAGCAGGACCTTCTTTTTAACTCTGCAATCCCACCCACAGACCTGCAGTTACTGCGCAGACAGACTGTGCAGACTCTGCAATCCACGCACAGACCTGCAGTTACTGCGCAGACCCTGCAAACAACCCACACACAGACCTGCAGTTACTGTGCAGACAGACTGCGCAGACTCTGCAATCCACGCACAGACCTGCAGTTACTGCGCAGACCATGCAAACAACCCACACACAGACCTGCAGTTACTGTGCAGACAGACTGCGCAGACTCTGCAATCCACGCACAGACCTGCAGTTACTGCGCAGACCCTGCAAACAACCCACACACAGACCTGTAGTTACTGCGCAGATGAACTGTGCAGCTGGAGCAGAGAGATCACAAGCACCTAACCAAACAGAGGCCTTTCTTATTTCACACTGAGACGAGGAGTACAAACCAATCCCTCCCTCCCTGCGTCACAACATAGCCCAGGGCCGCCCAGCCCTGTTCCTGGAGATCTACCGTCCTGTAGGTTTTCATTCCAACCACAACAAAGCACACCTCATTCAACACCTAGAGATCTACCGTCCTGTAGGTTTTCATTCCAACCCTAACAAAGCACCCCTCACTCATCAGCTAGAGACCTTGTTGAGCCGCTAATTAGTAGAGTCGGGTGTGCCAAATTAGGGTTGAACTGAAGACCCACAGGACGGCAGCTCTGCTGGAGCAGGGTTGGGCAGCCTTGCTTATCGCCAACTGGGAAGCAGCACTGCACTACAGGCCTGGAGCTCCTCTGGATACAGGACCCTGGACCCAGGAGCCTGAAAACATCTGTTCCTTTCCCTTTCCCAGCGTGGAAAGCTTGAGAGGAGGAGCGGAGTGTGGATTTCATGCAGAGAGAAGCTCCGTCCGGCCTCCAGTAATGGCTGAAGCCTCTGCCGTTTGCCTGCTCTGTGAGTGTATCTGAGAGAGGAAGGGATGGGTGTGTTTAACGCTTCATTCTGCCGGGGCAAAGACACGCGCACACACACAGGCCCACACACACAGGCCCACACACACACAATCACGCACACACACACACACAGAGGCCCACCACACACAAACACACACACAGGCCCACACACACACAATCACACACGCACATACACAGAGGCCCACACGCACACAAACACACAAGCCCACACACAGGTCCACTCTCACACACACACACACACACACACACATACACACAGTATTGAGAGCCCCAGGTTTATGAAGAGGATCCGCACAGACTGCAGCACACCCGCAGCTGGCGGCCTTCCATGTGATTTCATACCAGCATAACCGTCAGATCACCACTAAGCCCCAGAATTATGCTGCATTATGGGAAAAAGACCCACAGCCAGATTTAATCAGACATGCATCAGACCCGAGCTCAAGCCAGGGAGAGGACACAAAATCCGCCATCCGACCACCCGCCACCCAGCGTTACACCACCGCCCGCCATCAGACCACCGCCACCCGCCATCATACCACCACCACCTTCCATCACACCGCCATCACACCACCACCACCCGCCATCACACCACCCGCCATCAGACCACCACCACCCGCCATCATACCACCCGCCATCACACCACCACCACCCGCCATCAGACCACCGCCACCCGCCATCAGACCACCGCCATCCGCCATCACACCACCACCATCTGCCATCACACCACCCTCCATCACACCACCTACCACCCTCCATCACACCACCACCACCCGCCATCACACCACCACCACCTGCCATCACACCACCACCACCCGCCATCACACCGCCGCCATCCGCCATCACACCACCACCACCCTCCATCACACCACCACCACCCGCCATCACACCACCACCACCCGCCATCACACCACCACCACCCGCCATCACACCACCACCACCTTCCATCACACCACCGCCATCACACCACCACCACCCGCCATCAGACCATGTTCCCACTCTCCTATGGGAGAACTCAACAACTCAACAGTAAACACAATCCCAAAAACAAAATCACGCACACACACACATTTATGCACATACACACACATACATATATATATGCACATACACACACACACACACCATGTCCCTAACACTGTGCACCTTTGTGACTGCAACTAATAGCTGATGCTGTCTGTGCACAGACCAGTCTCCTCATCCTGTCAGCTTCGCATTCGTCGGCACAGCTGGGAATGCGACCTTTGACCCCGCTTGGGGTAAAGCAGGTGGCCTCACCTGGTGTTAAAGAGCCCCCTCTCTGCGCTCGACCCTCGAGGAGCCACGATAACAACCAGCCCCCCCCCCTGCTGGAGACGGTGACAGACAGACTTCTGCACTCATCAAGACGTTTAAAAAACAAAAACAAAAAAAAAAAAACTTCAAACTCTGTTCCGAAGCCAAATAACTGGGATTCTGGTTAAAAAACCAGAGAAAGAAAAGAGAAAAAAATAACTACAAACCCTGGAGGTACAAACAACAGACAGGCCAAGAGGGAAATCTTTTACTACAAGCCCAAGGACGAATAAAACCAGTGAGACATCGGCGGTACGATCCTCATTCAGTACTCCTGGCCTCTCTCTCCCTTTGAGAACACACTGCTCTTATTAAACTGTGTGAACACAGCTACAGCGCCCCGAAAAAGCATTCACCCCCTTCCTGATCTCCTCTATGCTACAGCGCCCCAAACAAGCATTCACCCCCTTCCTGATCTCCTCTATCACTGCGTATTCTGTCACACTGAATGGTTTCAGATCTTCAGATGAAATGTAATATTGGACGACATGAACCTGAGTAAACACAACACACATTTTTTTTTAAATAAAAAATTATTATTTCATTTAGTTCAGGAAAAAAGTTATCAAATGCCCATATTGCTCATGTGGAAAACGTAATGGCCCCCTTCAGCTTAATGACTGGTTGCACCACCTTTAGCAGCAATGACAGCTGCCAAACGCTTCCTATAATTTGGAGTCAGTCTTTCGCACAAGCACTTTGTTTCTTTCACACAAGCACTCTGTTTCCTTCACAGAGCATCTGCTCTGCGGCTGGAATGCAATGCAGAAGTTTGCCGTTTGTTAATATTATTCAGCCAGCGGATCTCTTCCTCCTTTGTGGCAGAAAAGAGTCTGAAACATACATGCAGGACGGGGGAGTGCGTGCGTGTGCGGTGAGCAGACGCTTCATGCAAACATGAATGCCGATCCTACATGCTGCCATACGAGGAACATACATTAATAAATTCATTTACATTCTCCGTGTTGGCCTCCACCCACTCCACACACACACAGACTCACATATACGCACACCACCGGCACACAAGTACAGTACACACACACAGACTCACATACACGCACACCACCGGCACACAAGTACAGTACACACACAGACTCACATACACGCACGCCATCGGCACACAAATACAGTACACACACTGAGGGGTTGTGAAAGTATGAATTCGCTTGAAAACTTATGACACAAAAAACAACACTGGTTGTAAGGACCAGTCAAAACAACACAGTTCCTGTTTAAGAACAGACAGGGATGGAAATACCCTGTAAGTGGGGCACAGTACACACACTGTGCGGGAACGCTCGCTCTGGCAGAAAGGTACCGAGGTGTCTGGGACACGGTCCAGGCCGCTGGGTTATTGGCTTTATCATGTTAACGCCTGGCTCAGGGGTCCGCCCCGATGCTGTCAGAATAACTCCGCTGTAGTCCTGATGCTCAGCAGAGGCCTAAGGAGCTGACTACTGACTCAGTGTTAGCACCCCCCTCCCCCCAGAATGGTTCCGTCCAACTCCTGACTCCATGTTATCACCCCACCCCCCTCCCCCCAGAATGGTTCTGTCCAACTCCTGACTCCATGTTATCACCCCACCCCCCTCCCCCCCAGAATGGTTCCGTCCAACTCCTGACTCCATGTTATCACCCCACCCCCCTCCCCCCAGAATGGTTCCGTCCAACTCCTGACTCCATGTTATCACCCCACCCCCCTGCCCCCAGAATGGTTCCGTCCAACTCCTGACTCCATGTTATCACCCCACCCCCCTCCCCCCAGAATGGTTCCGTCCAACTCCTGACTCCATGTTATCACCCCACCCCTGTCCTCCCAGAATGGTTCTGTCCAACTCCTGACTCCATGTTATCACCCCACCCCTGTCCTCCCAGAATGGTTCTGTCCAACTCCTGATTCCATGTTATCACCCCACCCCTGTCCTCCCAGAATAGTTCTGTCCAACTCCTGACTCCATGTTATCACCCCCCCCAATCACAAGCATTTGGGGACTGAACATTAACTTGGAGGTTGCAGGTTCAAACCCATATGGGCCATTAGTCACATGACGTACCCTTGGGCAAAGCAACCTGAACCGCTTCAATAAATATCCCGTTACACAAATGGATTGTGTGCCAGACAAGGAAAGAAAATGGATGAATGTGTGCACGTAAATGGTTAACTGGGTCAAGTTAAAGAAACAGTCTCACGGGGGGGGGGGGGGGTGTACACACGTGAACACAGGTGCACAATTCCACAGAGCTTCTACCAGACTGCTAAACACTCACATGAGGCCAACAGCCCTCTCTCTGGTGTTAACAAGCTACATCGTTCAAAATCCCACGACTTGACCCCTCCCCATTTCAGGTCTAAAAGTAAAACTATCCCTCTAACCCTAACCCTAACCCTAACCCTGGGTTTGAATTAAATGAAATTGACTCTTTTTTTTCTCTCTTTTTAAAATATGTTGAATTTGAACATTATTAGTTAGACAGCCATTAACGATTCTTCCAGATATTCATTAATATAGTTTACATAATAGCATTCCATATGATCACCAATTCAAGGTCTAAAACTGAGATAGGAACACAACATTGCTTCAGATTTAATATCAGCCATTAAAGGTGACTTTGATTACATGGTGCCATGTGTAAATTGTTTTCTGGTTGAAACAGGACCCTTACAAAGAGCAGCCAAAAAGTCCTTCCTGTAAAGATGAAGTGCAGATGTTTGTATCAAAATCAAATAGTTTGGGAGTCTTTTTTATAAATTATTTGAAATCTAATTAATCATTTATTCCCAGACAGGAAATTAAGGGAAAATAAATTTCCTGTAAATGCGATGCTTTAAAACAAAAAAGCAGAACTTAGACGTGTGTTCCTGATGCCTGTTTGGAGATACAAACAGAGGCACGCCCCTTACCCATGGGGGGTCTGAACGGAATACCAGCGCCGGTAAAATGCGGTGTAATTTGCCACCGCGGGGGGTGTGGGGGTGGGGGGGGGGGTTGCAGTATGCCTCTGGAATGAGCTTCTGACAGCTAGCGGAGAAAGGACAGGACCACAGGCCCAGGAATTTACCCTCCGGGGGCGAGAGAGTCTCACCTCTAACGACAGTGAGAGAGCGCCGCCGCCGCCACCACCGCCTCACAGACACGCGCACCCCGCACCCCCATCTCCCCCCCCACCCCCCCCCCGGCACCAACCACCCCGCGAACTCAGGCTTCAGTTCGCGAGAAACTGCTCCCCACCCGTCCAAAAAAGAATGTAAGAAATGTCTACAGGAATGCACAGAAAGCTGACAGTTACACTCTCATTCTGCCGGTTCTTAGCATGCTTCCACACGCCCTGGCCCTAGCGCCTTGTAGCGTTAGCATTCGCAGGTGCAACTCTTCACCATTCTTTTTTTACTTTGCTTTTTTCTCTCCTTTGCCAACCGATGATCTGCTGCGGACCAATAAATCAACTGATCTGTAGTCCATTTTCCATTATTGCCAGCTTGACACCACACATGATAGTCATTGCCCTTCCAGATGCTTATGGGGAAATGTAGTTTTTTCAGATTTTGGTGCTAGAAATCACCCCCAAGTCATGTTATGAAGCATTAAAGCACACGTTCAATAAATCTCAAAAGAAGTCAAAATACATCTTTAAAGATGTACGTAATAGTGTGATGTTTTTTCTGTTAACATTCTTCTAAACTGTAGTCTTACTTAAAGCACACACACAGGTGTGATTCAAAATCCCTGAAATTATCAGCAGCTTAGAGTCAGTAGTCATGTCCAAGGCTGGGGGTGTGTGAAGGGCCACAGCGTACATGGCAGGCTTTTGGAACGACTGATCTGACAGACCTCAAAGATGACAGAAGTCCAGGCCAAGAAACCGCTCGGTAATGCAGTTCACTCCCAAGCGGGTGGAGCAAGGCCAGTGCCCACTGATTGGAGCACCCGGGGTCACATGACCAGCCGGTGAAAGGCCTCTGTGTCTGTCCTCACCTCGCAACGGCACACGGAGCAGAGCACCGTCAGAACAGAGCGGCCATTGAGGTGCGGTGTTAGGCCTCGACCAGCGAGATGTGATTAACAGACAGACAGACAAACAGACGGATGGACAGACAGACAGACAGACAGAAAGACAGGCACAGACAGACAGACAGACAGATGGACAGAAAGACAGGCACAGACAGACAGATGGACAGAAAGACAGGCACAGACACAGAGACGGACGGACGCGCAGAAAGACAGATGGACAGACAGACAGTAAAACGGACAGACAGATGAACAGACAAACAGATGGACAGACAGATGGACAGTCACATAGACAGACACACAGACACACAGACACACAGAGGGACAGACAGATGAACAGACAGACAGACGGACGGCAAATAGACAGACAGACAGATGAACAGACAAACAGACAGACAGAGGGACAGACAGATGAACAGACAGACGGACAGACAGATGGACAGTCACACAGATAGACAGAGAGACAGACAGACAGACAGACAGACAGATGAACAGACAGATGGACAGACAGACAGACGGATAGATAGACAGACAGACGGACAGGTGCAGACGCTGTGTTCTCTGTTCATTTCTCTTCCTGCTCCACAGACAGTCGCTGGTGACCAGTAGCCCTCCCGGATGCAGCGGGACACAGCGCTGTCGGACGTTTTAGTTCTTTTTGCGTTTTCACCAGAAATGCCCCCGAACGAGAGAAACAGGTGTGTCACACGAACGCTCTCTCACCAGAGACACACAGGCTGAACGGGCTGAGGGGGGACCCAGACCAGCAAGCAGACACAGGAGAAAAGGGGGCGGGGGTCAATTTGAGTTTGGGATTCCAGGCAAGGCATTATTGTCCTGTACTGAAATCCCACTTTGAATTCCAGCACCCCTTTAATCATTACATTACAGGCATTTAGCAGTCACTCTTATCCAGAGCGACTTACACAACTTCTTACACAGCATTTACATTGTATCCATTTATACAGCTGGATATATACTGAAGCAATGCAGGATAAGTACCTTGCTCAAGGGTACAACGGCAGTGCCCTACCCGGGAATCAAACTTGCAACATTTAGGTTACAAGACCAGTCCTTTACCCATTATACAACACTGCCGCCTGTCAATCAGTACAAGATGACTTTTCACAACAAATGTGTGACAATCCGCAGTGCGAGAAGATCAAAGTCGCGTTTTTTAAACGTCCCGGGAGAATGAAACGAAAGGTAAGCAGAGAGGCGAAATCCAGAAAGGTGAAACTGCCCACAGGACGCTGAACGCTCAGAGCCATTAAGCCTGAGTTCCTAAAAACGAGCACGCACCCCGATCCCCCGAGACTGATCACACAGAGCACGGGGAGCGGAGCGACCCGAACCGGGAGGAGAAACCAAAAAAAAGAAAGAAAGAAAGAAAGAAAAGGGTTCCCGGTCCCTCCCCCTTTCTGAGCTGCACGGAAATGTGGAGCAGAAACCAGCGGCCGAACCTCAGCCCTAATGCGCTGTTTCACACGCTGCAGAAAGCTGTACCGGAACCTTCCGTCTCACCTCAGTGACAAACCCAGTCCCCCCCCCCCCCACTACCCCCACCCCCCCGCCGCACCTCACCCGGGGAAAGACGCAGGGCATCTGACCCAGCTGGACTAATGAGAGGCTTGTAGCGGCTCACACACGCACTGGTAGTAAGAACAAGGTCGAGGGTGGGGAGGGGGGGGAGAGAAGTGGGGGGGGGGGCACGACGGAACGCACGATGACAGCAGCGGTGACTACGGCGGAAGGAGAAAGAAGAGGAGAAGAGGAGAAATGGAAAGAGAGAGAGAGAGAGAAAGAGAGAGAGAGAGGACTCACTCACCCCAACCCCTCCGCTGCTCGGGCGCAGTCCTCCAGTGCGAGAGCTCGCAGCTGGGCTCACTGGCACGCTGAGGCCCCGCCCCCTCCGGGTCACATGACCCCCCTCCCCTCCCCACACCCCCTACAAAGCCACATCCCCTCATTCATTTACAGCAGAGAGAGAGACAGAGAGAGAGAGAGAGAGGGGGGGAAGAGAGAGAGAAAGAGAGAGAGGGGGGAAGAGGGGGGGGGGGGCAGAGATGCAGCCTGCGTTCTCTGGCTGTGCCGACACAGAGATAACATCTTTTTTTTCTTTCTCTTTTCTTTCTTTCTTTCTTTCTTTCCTTCGCTCGTCACTTTTCGTGGGGATCGAATGGCCGCTAGCTGTCACTGGCGCACTGAGGGAAACCAGACACCAGCGGTCCGCTCGCCACATCCAAGCACACGTGATTTATGAGGGTCCCACATGGAACGCCAGCAGCAGGAAAAGGTTCTGTCCCTCGCTGTAAGGCTAAGCAAATGGAATCTGTGGAATCACACTCAGTACAAATCAGATAAGATAAGCCAATAGGTAGGGGGGAAAAAACTTTTCTTTTTTTTTTTTTTAAATCATCAATTGAACAAAAGACCAAAACAGTAACAGATTTACAAATTACAGCTAATATGACAAATAAATTGGCAGGCACTGGCATTAATGAACAAATTAATACTATACTGTGTGTGTGTGTGTGTGTGTGGGGGGGGGTGATCAAATAGGTATTTGTAATTTGATGGTGGATGCCCTCTAGTTTGTAGGTCAATGGTAAGCATAGAAGGGCTATGCTTATCATTACTGTATGTATTCTAATGCTCTCATGTTCTTGTGTACTATTTGTATGCGTTTTATAAAAAATTGGAAAAGCTTTATCTCCTTCAGTATTTTTTATTAAATAAATATAGTTTGCTTGTGTTAAAAGCAGCTTGTGCCCTAAGCACTAAGATCTCCTGCTCTACCATAATTGAGTTTGAAGACACATAATTTCAGTAATCGTGAAATCGTGTGGTAGTATGTCATTCAAGAACTGCCTAAATGGAGCGTGCTTCACAGAACAACACTGTGCAGAAATTCCATGCATTCTATTAAGGAATGTTTAGTGCAGGCTTGGATACTACAGCAACACCGGCATGTGTCTAGACACAGATGACAGAGATGACATACGGCTTAAATCAAAGGTTGCAAAAAGACATCAGTAATTAGTGTATCTGTTTAAACACCAAAGGGAACACACATCCCTTTATTCACACTTAAAGCCACACCAAACACCCTTTTCACAGTTGTGAATCTCTGAGCAGATTGTTATTCTTGTTGAGAGTAAATCAGTGTATCCCACATCAGTGATTTGTCCTGACAGAATGATGTACTGCAAGCTGCCACAGAATGGGCCATATTTAGTTAGCTAGCTTTCACTCCTTTGAGGTGTAAAATTCACAAATATGTGATTAGAATGTTCTTAACTGAACATTCTAATGCTGATGTCACAATCACTACTGGTGACTGAAAGCAACCGCGTTACAGAACACTGACTAAGAATTCTGGGGGAAAAAAAAAAAACATTCCAAAAAAACCTATTCTTAAAATGGCCAAATATATCCAGACATGAATATGCATCTGAGATCCTGCCTGAAAACATATGTTGAAAAAAATCCTCTACAAAAACCTCTGGAAGGGTTGCGGGCAGAACGAAGTCCAACATCACATTTTTTCGCCCTGGAACCGATGGAGCGAGTTTCTGTAACATGTCCACCCTGAACAGAACCTAGTCCACATTTAGACTTTCAACTGACTGTTAAAACAGGAACTGACTTTGATGTCCCATTTCATACGCTAAAATCAACATAAAAACACACACAAAAAAAACATGCTCAGCTACGTGCGTTTCAACCCCTGCTTTGTACTTAATGTAGAAAGTGGAAAATTGTGTTTTTGAATATGAGGGCATCACAGCACTGTTTTTACACAGACTCAGAAACCTGTTGGACTGCAAGCTGACCACATCCCACCACTTGGAAAACGGGGGGAGGGGGGGTTGGGGGGTGCTTCCTGGGGGCATATAAATACTTCCTGTTTCCTATGTCAATACCAAAAGTTATGATGAAAGCAAACTTACCAATAACACCTGGAAGGGAAATTAGGCATGACAACTTTGCCTTGCAAAGGGCAAGCAAATGTTTTCAGTTAAGGGAGGTTCTTGAAATGTGCCATCTTCCACTGAATATTCTAATGGCAACTGGCACAAACAAAATGACTTAGGTTGTGCACATAGAAACAGCTGGATTTAATCTGTTCCATTGTACATATTTGTCCCATTAATATTTAGATGATGTCTGCTATGACTTAAAGTGCGGAGGGGTCTGGAAACAGAACTGAAATTGATCACTGAAGATAAGACTTTAGACGTTTAGCCAAATCTGAAACAAGTACATATAAAAGCAGCCTTATTCCCACGCAGAAGAGCGCAGACAAAAGCAAATTAACTGTTTTTTTGTGCTGTTAAAATAACAATCTGTTCAGAATTAACTGATCCACAGAAACAACTGGAAAGGAAATTGCCCCCGGGAGACTATTTCATGTACGGTGATAAGCTCGTGCTTGACTTCCGGAGACATTCTGCATCTGCGAGCGCCGCACGCACGCACGCGACGAGTTACCGTGCAACGAGAACGCCCTCACGATGCCAGCACGCGGAGCCCTCTGCTGTCAACTATTAACGGGGATGATCGCGATTCCGCTCTCGAGCTTCCGACACTCCCGTGACCTCATGCAGTAAGAATGGAAGTCTGTACATTGTCAGAGGAGGCGGAATGGGATAAATGTACACGGTAACCAACACCATTGAAACACTAAACATAGGCCCCTCCGTTTAAAACCGAGTCAGACTCCAAGCCGCTGTCGCCTCCAAAATCATGTTTTAACGGTAGCCTATGTTTCGTGCAGATAAACCCTAAGACACGCTCAGCGTTTTTTTAAAACATATTTTTCAGTGACCAATTATTTTTTAACACCGTGGCGATGATGACATTCTTGGGTTGCCTTTTTTTTTTTGCTTGATGTTCCAGTAAATGTCGAACGTCGTGCTTGACAAAGCAACCGCAATGTAGATAAACAGACGGAATTTGTGGTCTCAAGCGCGGGTTGACTTTTAATTAGACGTAGCTTTTTTATCGCGGTGTTTCCGAGCGCTTAAAAGCCACTGAAACATTCCCAGCTGTGCTGTCGATCGCTGCTCCAGTGCGCTGAACTCCCAGGACGCAGGAAAGAATCCAGTGCAGTCACAGGACAGCCTGTGCTATCTGTGCACAGATAGAACCGCTTAGCTTAACTTAGCCTTCAGGGCAGGCAGTCAACCCATCTTTCTCTCTGTGTTTCCCCCTTTCATCCGTGCCTTTCTTATGGTACATTCTGTTTTTATTTTATCTTACTTGTTTATTCTATATGAGCATTTCCCCCTTTTCTGTCCAAGCAAGTGATTAATGCGGTGTCTTCAAGATGCCTTTAGAGACTGAGGCAGCAGAGAGAGAGAGAGAGAGAGAGAGAGAGAGAGAGAGAGGAGAGGGAGAGAAAGAAAGAGAAAACAGAGGGAGAGGAGAGAGAGGAAGAGCAGGAGAAAGTAGAGAGAAAGAAATGGGAAACGGGAGAAAAAGAGAGAAAGAGCAGGATAGAATAGAGAGAAAGAAAGTGGAACAGGGAGAAAGAGAAAGAGCAGGAGAGAGTAGAGAGAAAGAAAGGGAAACAGAGAGAAGACTCTTCAGCGCTACTCCAGAGAGGCCTTGCCTGAGATAAACAAGGGCAGAGCGCCAGCATTTCCTGTTTCTGCAGGACTAAAGCACAGAGACGGACGGAGTAACGCTTTCCTCATCGACTCTAATGCGAGCCACCTGCAGCACAAACTCTCCACTTACCGCACGCGCGCGAGAGAGAACCCACGCAGCTCTACGGAACCGCCGGGTTCTACCGCCAAGCAGGTCCTGCGTTCCCTTCCTGCGTTCCGCCCGAATCGCTGCGCAGTCGAAATTCGAGCGCGGACCGTGTCTTTCCCCCGGAGCTCACGGGCGCGCTGTCCCGGCAGCTGTGAGCTCTCGTTCACACACACACACACACACACACACACACACTCACACACACAGCACAGCGCTCGTTTTACAGCACGCCTCCTCGAACCCCTAATAATAAACACTCCTCGTTTCGGAGAGGAGACCGAAAAAAACCGGGCTCGTGGGTCTGCCTCCGGGGAAATCCCTGTTCCCAAAACATCCCAGGGAGCCCAGAGTGAGTCAGCCCCGCAAACAAACAAAACAAAAAAACAATCTGTTATTATATTTAGCATTTTCGGTTTTGGGTATTCTGCTCGTTTTCGGTGTCACTGGTCTATAAACTGCCATTAGTTTGGGGTTTCCTCAAACCCGATTTGACTTCTTTAAACTGTCCAAGATTGTCCTGCACTGCTGCTCACGTATCTGATATTTGACAGAATAAACGTGGAAGCTAAATTAAGCTCATAGGGTTTATCATGTCAGGGCACAAAAGTGTTATATGAAAAGTGACTTTGTAAACCCGCTGCGTCCAAACGCCCTCCAATCCAGAGACAATCCTGAGCATGCCAGATCCGCCAGGTGAAATTCCCAGGGACCTGGGACAATAATATTTGCCACAAGTTCACAGAGCACTGCCCCCCCCCCCCCCCTTCCAGGGACTGGGACAACATGCCACCCCCCACGCCACGGCAGCCTTGGACCAGGCCCTTGGCGAATGTGGCCAGGAGTCCCACAGTGCTACAAATTGTGACGGGATTCAGTCCAAACAGTGCGCAGTAACATCCCCGCTCCCTCCCTATGGGATCTGTAGAGTGCGTACAGTTTGCATGTTCTCTCCAGGTCCCCTCGGGGTACTCCGGTTTCCTCCCACAGGCCAGAGACACTGGAGATTCTGATTTGTCTTAGATATGAGTGAGTGAGCGGCATGCGCGATGGATTGTCCAGGGAGTCCAGCTTCTTACCCAATGCATGCTGGGATAGGCTCCACCATCCCCCCCACCCTCCACCCTCCACCCACCCACTGACCTTGACCAGGAGTAAGCGGTTTAGAACATGCATGAATGCGCAGATGGATGAAGGTGAGAGAAGAACAGGACTGTCCAAATGCAGTAACCATATCCGCCTGCTGGTGGCGCAGTAGCAGACCCCCTGGTCAGCTTAGATGCTGCTTGCTGCTCATACAGTGTCACATGCACAGTCCTCCAGGTGAGTACCTGCAGTAGCTCAGGTGGAGAGCAGTGGCTGCTGGCTGCAGGTGTCTTCAGAGGAAGACGTGCTGCCCTGCTTCAGAACTAACAGAGGCAGTTTGTTGCAGTGAGACAAGCCTGTATTTGCAAATGGGAACTGATCTCAGTGAGGAACGTGTGTGGAGGGGGAAATGTTACAGGGGGACCCCAAGAGTCTACCTTCTCAGCCAGTCATTAAGCCATGGCGTATATTTCTGACTTGATTTTCAGCTTTTTTTAAGGAGCTTCAATGTCTTCCTGGTGTTTCTGGTGCACATGCACAGACAGCCTGAAGCTCCCGGAAGCTCTGGGAGTCTCCCAGATTTAAACTGTGGCTACCTTACTCCCGCAAATCGCACGAAAGCCAGCTGGAGACTGGGTCTCTACCACAGAACACCTCCCTCACATGGAAACGTCCTGACAGATTTACCATTCTGTACAGTTGGCTGTAATGGAGCACAGTTTTTATTTTAAATCAACTGCAACAGTTTGCGCCGACAGCGCTTCTGCACTTCTTTCCCATGCTCCACCAACGGAAACAAAGCATCGCCTCCCAGACATCCCTTTAAGGTGTGAGGTCACAAAAAATACGTGATTAGAATGTTCTTAACTGAATGTTCTAATGCGGATGTAACAATCACTGCTGGTGACTGAAAGCAGTAGAATTCTAGAACACCGGCTAGAATAAATAAAAAAAACACTGGCAAAAAAACCTACTCTTCCAAGGACCAAGTGTATCCTCATATTTCCTGAAATCAATTTCACCAGACTTGGTAGGATGCATGACATGTATGTGGTTAGTGCTACTAATACAGGGAGTTTTGGGGGTTCAGAGTGTTTTGGAGGTTCTGTGTCACGCAGACCTGATATCCGTCTGGCCTTGGTAGCCAGGCTGCACATTTGGCTAGAACTGGAGAGCCCCTTCTGCCTCAGGGGGTAACTGACACTGGGGTCCGTGATGGGGACTCATAGTCTAAATGTGTGTGCATGTGTGCATGTGTGTATGCCTGTGTGTGTGTGTGTGTGTGCATGTGTGCATGTGTGTATGCCTGTGTGTGTGTGTGTGCATGTGTGCATGCCTGTGTGTGTGTGTGTGCATGTGTGTATGCCTGTGTGTGTGTGCATGTGTGTATGTCTGTGTGTATGCCTGTGTGTGTGTGTGTGCGCATGTGTGTGTGTGTGTGTGTGTATGCCTGTGTGTGTGTGTGTGTGTGTGTGTGTGTGTGCATGTGCATGGTTTGTGCCTCCTATCGCCAAATTCAATAAAAGCTAACGGTAAATTTTTTCAAACAATTGCTCCGAATAAACATGACAGTATATCGCCTAATGGGGACCACGATCCAAACCTGCATAAATAATCTGAAAACCGGACATTCTGGTCAAAAACTGGGAAACTGGCAACCCTAGCTCCAGCTGCCACTACATTTGAATTTTACTGTCGTGACAACAACACTATCTATTCAGGGGCAATAAGGCTGTGACTGTAACTGGTTTAGGTTTATCAGCAAGTCACACACAGCACACTACAGTACTTGTGTGGAAAAAGGTCAACGAAATAGACTGAGGTGAACCGAGCCAAAGCAGAGGGGCCACACCTAAGATGATGTCACAATGAGGGACACACACATGCAGCTCTGAGCCGTTGCATCATTCAGCTCCAAACCAAAATGACAGGCATACGAAGCTGCAGTCAGCACTTTACCAAATATGAATCTGAGCTGCTTTAACTGTTCAGTGGCTGGTGGAATTTGAAAACACTGCAGAATATTCAACAAAACCAAAAAAATGATACGAAATGAAAAGTTTGTTCTGGATATTGGTGCCAGAAGAGGTTTATTTTAAATCTGAGAATGTTTTGGGACACAGCAATATTAATGTCTGGAATGAATCAACACAAAACCTCAGGGGTTGTGTATCTATCCCAGAGTGTGTTTGGGGCCTAAGGGTTTAGTGTCTATCCCAGAGTGCGTTTGGAGCCTAAGGGTTTAGTATCTATCCCAGAGTGCGTTTGGAGCCTAAGGGTTTAGTGTCTATCCCAGTGTGTGTTTAGGGCCTGAGGGTCTAAGTATCTATCCCAGAGTGGGTGGACTGTTGGGCATATCTGTCCCCATGTGTGTGTACCCCCCCCCCCATCTCCCACCCGTAACCCCCTGACTCACACTCCATTAACCCCCCTCACACAGAACTGGGGGGTGTCACCACAGCTGGATCTCCTGCTGATTGGCTGGAAGTGTAATTACAGAAGCCCTGTCATTACAGGCTTGGGTTTCTGTTCAGTGTCACCAAACTCAACAGCCCAGATCTGTAATTTAGAAGTACTTTGGCACAGCTCTGAAATCTGAAATTCACTGAAATATGAGGGCCTTGCACTGATTTTTCACAAAGGCTGTCCAGTTAAAATAGAAAAAAAATGTCTCTCTGATAAAACAGCATCTGACCTTGGCTGTAATTTTAAGTTTTGGACAGAGCTAATGCAGCTCATTTTTGAAAAATTACATACCAAAGTAATATGTGTTTGATTACCCTCACTTAGGATCAGGGCAAATGAGATTTGGTTTAATTTTAACAATTTTGTTATCGACTGTTTATTTTAGAAACCCGCGGAGGCAGCACTGTCCCGCTCGGCCTTCAGTGACCGCGCGTTGCTGGGATACGCACTCCCACAGGACATCAAACTGGATTAAACAGGGAAGGGAAAGCGAGCGATGTCAGAGGGTCATGTGATCAGAGCTCTGTGAAGGCAGGAAGTGCTTCCTTCACATGCAGCTATGAATGACAGGAACAAGCATGGCCAGGGCGTGGCGTGTCACAGCTCGGGTTGCCAGATTTAGAATTTATTCAGAACCGGACAACATGGCGGGAAGCTTAATCTCCAATGAGGCAGGAGGTGCTGTCACAAACTGGGGGGGGGTGGGAGGGGGGGCGGGATATTGGAACAGATCACACAGACCAGGGTGGCTGACACACGGTTCATTCGTTACAAACTAACAGTAAATTATTTTCAATCAATTACACAGACCGGACATTGTATTGTCTGGCCGGGAACACAAACCGGACCTGGACAAATCATTTGAAAGCCGGACATCCCGGGGGATAACCAGGCACCTGGCAACCCTAGTCGGAGAGAACTCGCGGGGACCTTGACCTCAGAGTCCTCAGCTTCGGCTTTTTCCGCTAAATCAGGCGAACCGGCCGCGCGCCAGCTCACATTAGCGCCAGCTCACATTAGCCCGCTGTTAGCCCCAGCTCACATTAGCCCGCCGTTAGCCCCAGCTCACATTAGCCCGCCGTTAGCGCCAGCTCACATTAGCCCGCCGTTAGCCCCAGCTCACATTAGCCCGCCGTTAGCCCCAGCTCACATTAGCCCGCCGTTAGCCCCAGCTCACATTAGCCCGCCGTTAGCCCCAGCTCACATTAGCCCGCCGTTAGGGCCAGCTCACATTAGCCCGCCGTTAGCCCCAGCTCACATTAGCCCGCCGTTAGCCCCAGCTCACATTAGCCCGCCGTTAGCCCCAGCTCACATTAGCCCGCCGTTAGCCCCAGCTCACATTAGCCCGCCGTTAGGGCCAGCTCACATTAGCCCGCCGTTAGCCCCAGCTCACATTAGCCCGCCGTTAGCCCCAGCTCACATTAGCCCGCCGTTAGCCCCAGCTCACATTAGCCCGCCGTTAGGGCCAGCTCACATTAGCCCGCCGTTAGGGCCAGCTCACATTAGCCCGCTGTTAGCCCCAGCTCACATTAGCCCGCCGTTAGCCCCAGCTCACATTAGCCCGCCGTTAGCCCCAGCTCACATTAGCCCGCTGTTAGCGCCAGCTCACATTAGCCCGCTGTTAGCGCCAGCTCACATTAGCCCGGCGTTAGCGCCAGAGAGCGATCGGCTAGCAGCACCGTTTACCTGCTAAACAGCTGGGCCTCACTCTCACTCCCTGGCCCCTGCTAGCAGGTCGCCCAAGAGGAGCCCTGCAAAATGCTGACATGTGAGCCGCTGTACCCACAGCTGGCCACCAGTGGGCGCTGTATGCCTGCTGGCAGGGCTGTCATCAGTCTTTTGCACTGAATTATGGGATTTAAAAAACCAACTGCCATTTTGGCTTCCTTTTTTTTTTTTTAAACTTTTTTTCCCTAAAGTTGTGTGAGCTTAAATAACACGCAGTTCGAGTTAAAATAGCAAGATTTTGACTCATTCCCTCACAGAAAGGATTTGTTTTTTCCCTTATTCGTATTTTTATTTTTTTAAGCCAGTTCTAAGTTTGGTCTTTTTTTATCTTGCTTTTTCCAGAACAAATGGCGTAGTGACAATTTTTCTTTTATTTTAACAGTGAGATATGGCAATAAGGCCCTACAGCTGGATCCATCAGCCCCAGAACACACATCCCTGCTCTCGTCTTTCTTTGGCAAGCAAGGAGCCTTTAGAGAGACCCAGAGCACACCGTAGCGCTGCTCTCCTCATACACATCAAGACACTGGTAGTCAGCGGCTCACCGATGGCATAAGGTACCTGCGCCTCTTTTGGGGTCAACGAGGCCTCCCTCTCCCATCCCTGCCAGAGGGGGGTTCTGTTGCCGGTCCTCTACTGTGCTGTAGCTGCACTCCCATGCCCACCGTGGGACAGCCTGTGTCTGCTAATGCGTGCGGTCATCACGCAACATTACTGACCGTTGCCCCAAAGCAGGAACTGCCACACTCCACGCCCCCCCCCCCTCCTCATCCAACATCTCTCCTCTTCTACAGCCTGGCCCAAAGGCACTCTCTCTCTCTCCCACTCCCTCTCTCTATCTCTCTCAGAATGATCTGTTGCTTCTACGCCTTTAATTGGGTGCGGTGTTGCAGAACTACTTGACTGCTCTTTCTCAGTCCTCAAACACCTGCTTGCAATTCTCTCAAAGAAGAGAACCAAATAAACCTTATTTTAGGCACCTGGTCAAAGTCAAAGAGATCTTTTAACTCCTGCGTACGTCCTCAGCTGCATCAGAAATGGAAACTCTGGCAGCCATCTTGAAAAACACATTCTGAGTGATTCATCAGCAAAAACAGAATCGGCCCTTGCGGCAGGCAGAGGATAGAGGTCAACTGCCTGTCCCCTGGTGCCGCTTTCAAAATGGTCTTCATACACAGAAGAGAAAAGGCTGGTTAACCCCTTGATAAGCAGGCTTTTTAGCCAGCGTTCTAGAACTCCATTGCTTTCAACTACCAGCAGTGACTGTTACGTCATCAGCATTAGAATGTTCAGTTAAGTATATTCTAATCGCATATTTGTGACCTCATACCATAAAATAGGCTGCCCTGGAGAAGCTTCATTCTCCACAAAATGTTATTTATTTCAACTTCAGAGAGAAACGCAGATCAAACGGAGACGTCTTGACTGTGCTGAGTGCTGTGTTCCAGACTGGACGGATAAGCGAAGGTTTTCTTTTCATTAAGAATAAATGGTCAGCACACACGGAGGAGGTCTGGGCCATGGAGCAGGGAGACAACCCAAGAAAAACACTGTGCAAATTATCATGTGACCCCCCCGCCCCCCCCACTCCCTGACATCAAACACATATGACGTGTCTCTCTTGTCTTTTATCAAGCAAGAACACAAAGCATTAGGTCCGGGTCGAGATGACCTTTTAACAAGAGTAATTGCTTCATTTACACTTTGATGTTAAGACAGCAAGATTAACTCGGTGATTTAGCACAGAACTGTGAGCAGTTGGCGGAGGGTTCCGCGGGACTCAGGAGAGAAGGAGATGTCCCGACTCGTGAGCTGACTCTCATCCTGCTGACACCTCAGGCCCCATTCCAGGAGAACCCTCCCAGTGCACTGACCCCTCCTGCACACGGGTTAGACGTGCAAAACATCAGAGGCTAGCCAACGCAGCGTCGCCGTTTAGGACCTAGGGTGAAATCAGCAGGTGTGGTGATTGGTTGGAATGAAAACCTGCATGCTCTCCACGGCACGTGATTGGGCGGCACTGCTCTATCTGCTCAGTAGGGGGCTCAGCGCTGTGCTTCACACCAGTGTTTTGGGGGGCTTGGTGAGGGGTTTTGGGTGCCGGTGACCCAGCGGGGTTCCCTCCCACAGAGCTGCAGTGGAGCGATACAGGAAGTGGGGGGGGGGGGGGGGGGGCGGGGGGGGTGTGTCCGTTTCTGACGCAACATGTCCGCTGCTTCCTGGCCGCTCCCGTACGGCAGGGTCACGGCGGGGTCATGGCGGAGTCACGCTCTCATAACTCCACTGCTGACTTCATCGCTCAGTTAGAAAAGCAAATAAAGCCACATAAACATGGGCTGTAGCCACCGGCAGGAAATATTACTTCCTGAGGTCATCGTCATGAGAAAAGCTTTCATCTCAGACCATCAGAACACAGCACAGCCCAGCACAGCACAGAATAAACCAGCACACAGCTGCACAGCACACACCAGCACAACACAGCCAACACAGCACATAATAAACCAGCACACAACTACACAGCACAGACCAGCACAGCCAACACAGCACATAATAAAACAGCACACAGCTGCACAGCCCAACACAGCCCAGTACAGCCCAGTACACAACTACACAGCACAGAACAGACCTGCACTCAATCCTAAATGTAATTTGGATGCATAAATCAAAGGCATCCAGGTTTAAGGCCCAGCTGATCAGCAGACATCACACAGCCACAGCCAGACAACAACAGCTCCAGCTCCATCAGAGATCATTTAATTAACTGCTTTATTTAGGCCCTTAGAGGTGATGTGAACCTCTTCTGCTATCCAAAATGACCTTTTTTCCCCTGTCTAAAGACTGCATTATTTATGCTCTTAGTGACGTGCGCCTCTCCCGCTATCTGGAGCTGAAGGGAAGTTTCCAGGGATGCAGACGAGCGCATACCTTCACGCTGAGGTCCAGAGATCTGTCATCCCTCAGCCCAGGGCCCGGCGCTCTGCCACGCTCCCGTCTGGGGGACTTCGCTAACGATGCGCTAACTTAGCGCTTATGCTGCGCTAACATTACATTACGCTGTGCTAGCGCTGTGCTAATGCTGCGCTAACGTTGTGCTAACGCTGCGCTAACACTGTGCCAACACTGCGCTGAGGCTGCGCTAACGCTGTGCTAAAGATGCGCTAACGCTGTGCTAAAGATGTGCTAACGCTGTGCTAACACTGTGCCAACACTGCGCTAACGCTGTTCTAATGCCGCACTAACGCTGTGCTAAAGATGCGCTAACGCTGTGCTAAAGATGCGCTAACGTTGTGCTAACACTGTGCCAACGCGAATCCCGCACAGACCAGCGGTGATGTCATTGCCTGCTACAAGCGTCCCTCCGTGACAGGAATCGCTCGACCGAGACGCACTTCAGCGGAAACGCTCAAACGCGTCCCCGTCGCAAATTAAGTCATTAATAAACGTCCCGCGGGGGACAGGGCGATTAAACAGGGCGGCTGAGAGCACGTTTTTACGGGGCCCGTTCGAAAACAAAGTGAGACCTTAAAAAACTGCAAAGTACGGAGCTTAGCCAAATTTCTCATTTCTTGTTCACTCGCTCACTCCCCTGCTCTCTCTCTCTCTTCTGCATCCCACACTCTCCCCCCTCTCTGTTGCTCTCCCACTCTCTTTCGAACTCTCTCCCTCTCTCCTCCTCTCCCCCCCCCTCTTCTCCCCTCTCTTCCTTGCTCCCCGTCTCTCCGAAGGCTGAACATTTAGATCATACTTGGCTTACCCCCATTATGGGGTTTACAGGAACCCATTTGGCTCGCAGCTGCACCCGCTCTCCCCTGACCAGAGAGCATTCTGGGACATTCTACGCAGAGCGCAGGACTCAGGATTCAGAGCCCCAAACGTGTCAGACAGTCTCTCTCCGGCACTTTCTAACGGTTTCCTCCCTGACAGGCAGAACTTTCCCCCTCTTCCTCACGCTTAAAAAAGAAAGGAAACTACGTCATGGCGACAGAGAGGATCCGCCAGGGACCTATCCTCAGAATCACCTCTCCTGGCAGCACAAAAACACTCCTCATTTTCAAAATGTCCCCTTCTTAGAAGGGAGGCACCTTCTTTTCTGTACCTGAGTTAGAGCCTATTGAGACTGTAAAATCACTCAGATGACAAAAAAAAACTTTTAAAGGTGTTTTTATGGGTGCCCTGAGGTACGTTCGTATTCCCGAGGTCTTTTTTGAGGCGTGTTTGGTGACGGTGAGTTCCCTCTCTATCGTGCGTCATTCTGCCTGCAGGCTCAGGGGCGCTGCTGCTGGAGGACGACGCCGAAATTAAATGATTTCCCAGCACAGGCGTGTTTACTGGCAGGAGGGAGGTCGCGTTCTTCTAGGAAAACTTGGCACTCCACACTCACCAATACACCACTACGTTACAGCTTTTGTAGACGAGGTGTAGGGCACTGATACCCCCCCCCCCCCCCCCCGGCTGATAGGCTAGGAGGACAGCCAATCAGCAGTGTAGGGAGGGTGTGATGTCATACGAACGGCAGAGGAGCCCGCTTCACGGATACCTCGTGTTTACGCCACGATTAGGCTGCATTTACACAGCGTTTACACTGCATTTACACAGCGTCTACACCATGTTTATGCCACATTTACACAGTGTTTACACCGTGTTTACACCACATTTACACAGCATTTAGACAGTGTTTACAGTGTTTGTTAAAAATTCTACAGCCCTCCGAAAATAAACCTACGGCAGGGCAGGTGCCAAGCACACACCAAGTAAGCAGCTCTGTGCTGTTCATGCATAAAAAAACAAAAGAATTGGCTAGCTTGCCTAACGCTTTTGAAACGCTTATTTAATGCCTTTATCCTCCCTTCTCAACAGCACGACGGACACGAAGTGTTAATCGTTCTCCCACAAACTCACACAGGGAGGACGCGAGCGGACGCTGGACCTGTACTCCCGTTCGCTGATGCGTCGCCACGGCAACTCGCCCTACCGCGGCCCTCCCCCATGAAATCTTGATCACCACCCCCCCCCCCCCCCCCCCCCCCCCCCCCCCCCCCCCCCCCCCCCCCCCCCCCCCCCCCACCCCCCCCCCCCCCCCCCCCCCCCCCCCCGCCCCCCC
>NC_049217.1:30718951-30723083 GCF_013347855.1 Anguilla anguilla | reverse complement strand
CTTATGGGCAAATGATGATGAAATATATTATTTTAAGTTTTACTTGAAAAGTATGGTTCAGACATTGTGGAGCTACAATAAGCAAGACAACCACTTCACACCTGACAATCCTTCACACCTGACAATCATTTAATAATAATAATAATAATAATAATAATGCCTTGCATTTATATAGCACTTTTCTCACAATCAAAGCACTTTAAAGTGATAAAGGGGAAACTGTCTTCAGTCACCACGGTGATGCACGGCAGCCATTTTGCACCAGGATGCTCACCACACATCAGCTGAGGTGAAGAGGGAGAGAACCTTTTTTGTTTTTTTAGCCAGTTAAACTGGTGGTGGATTAGGTGAGGTGGCAGGTTGAGAGAGCCAGGTTGGGAATTTAGCCAGGACACGGGGGAACCCCAAAACTATGAAATATTTTTAACTATTAAACTATTAAAGTGAGTCTGAATACAAGATGAGTCTACACTGAGCTCATTCTTCAGAGAGAGCAGCACTGCTGTGACTCTCCTTACAGTCACCCACAGCTGGACAGTTCACTCCGTCAGGCTTACAGAAGAAACGCATTTTCTTCGGAGCTGTAATGCACTAAAGATAGTGCTCAGGTCTGGCTGCACGCTCAACTTCCATTTAATTCAGTTCAGTTTGACAAAGTATGCATAGATACAGCCAGGAACGAGCTACAGGACGGGCTGATGTAACGCTAATGCATTTTAAACACGATCGCTTGCTGAGATTATGCCACATGCCAGACGCAAGAAGGCTCTACATCAACAACAGCAAAACAAACAACGAGAAGCTGCCCTGAGCAACACGGCAATTCTTCAGAAAAGGCTGCAAGTCAGACACCGATGAGCCCGAAAGGCAGGACACTGTGCAGGTTTCACTAAACACACACAGGCACTCAGTGATGTGGCAATGCGGAAGTGGACAGAGCCGTTCGGAAACAGGAAGTGGAAAACGCGAGCAGGGGTGACTCACGGTTCACTGCGGCAGGGATGACCTCAGAGACGGGCGTCGGCGGCGGCGGCTGAGCCTTCTGCTCCGTGTGATTGGCCGTGGCGGTGGCGGTGGGCGGGGCCACGCAGTTGTTGCTGAGGAGGGTCTCCAGCCGCCGGGACGGCGCCTCCGCCGGGCTGGGAGGCTCCGCCCTCTTTAGGGGCGGGTCCGAGGTCCGGGAGAGGGAGGCGGCGGGCGGGTCGGCCCGCCGGGGCGGCGTCGGGGGCTCCTGGGGGCGGACCACGGCCGGCTCCGCCCGTCGGAGGGGGGCGTCGGCGTTCCGGACGTCCGGGCGCTTCAGGCCGAAGCGGGAGAACGCGGCGCCGGCCGCCGCGCCGTCCGCCTGCCGCGACGAGATGTCGATGGAGATCTCCGAGCGCCGGGACCCCGGGTCGGCGAGCCGGCCGCCCGCCAGGTCCGTGCGCCGCAGGCCGGCGGGGCCGGGGCCGGGGCCGGAGGCGGGGTCCGAGTTCCGGGCCCCCAGGTGGCCCGTGGGCGAGAAGGTGGCCCGCAGGCTGGTGGCCCGGCGCGTGTGCAGGGAGGGGTGCGCGGTCGCGTCGCGGTCCTCCTCCACCTCGAACGACCGCTTCAGAGCTGCGGGACGAGACACCACAGGCACACCTGCATGAGCACACCTGGCCAACAGCGTCTGGACACACCTGCATGAGCACACCTGGCCAACAACATCTGGGCACACCTGCATGAGCACACCTGGCTAACAGCGTCTGGGCACACCTGCATGAGCACACCTGGCTAACAACGTCTGATTCGCTGAAGAAACAGACATTTCACCTTCACAAAAAAAAACATTGTTTTTCCCACAAATTTAACTACTAATTTAACTATAACTCTAACACGGCACTCAGTAGAGCTAAAAGCCGTGACATCTCAGTAGATACATCCGCCAACACTGTGCGACTCCACATGTGGGATATTCATCAGAAGTTAACCATTTATTCCATGCTCTGCATTCCATGCAGGGTATGCACGCATTTTCATGACCGTATCCAAAATAGGCCACAAGATATGCCTGTTTAAATCCTAGCCACTCTGAAGCATTTTAGTCAGTTATTGCAAGACCACGTGGCCAATCAAAGACCACTACTTCTCAGTGGTCAGAAATGAACACACCCCCCACCCCCACCCCCACCCCCACCCCGCCACCCCATTTGTTTGATGGAACCAATACTGCACGGTTTTCCCCTTATGTCTGCTGATAGGCTCACAAATTTTCATGGTGTTATGAGAATCCTTTCAGAAGTTAAGTGCCTTTTTTGTGAAAAGCCCACCCCCCCCCCCCCCCTTAGGGCAATCGGTATAAAAAGTCAATCAACACTTCCTTGTCCCCTGAACAAGCCTTGCAGAAGGTTTCATGCAAATCTGTTAACAAATCTTGGAGATATTCTGCAAACAAACAAACGGACAGACAGATGAAATGGGGAAAAAAACATGGCCTGTCAACTTCGTTGGTGGAAATAATCACAAATTATAAACTCAATTACTCTTTTACTTCTGCAAAGCACTTTATAGCATGTATGAAATAAGATGTATAAATGATAAAGTCTTTATTATTATTATGGTTGTTAACAAAATATTAAAACACTATACTAAACTTAATATTTACTCTTTCTAACAGTAATCTGTTAGGTTGCTGCGTAGAGGGAGTTTTGCGGTTTTGAAAGAATGTGTCAAAACAAGAAATCCGGGGGAAAGCAAATCTGGTGAATAAATCAAACTGGAAACCTCATTTAGTGACGAAGACGTATTCCGCAGAATTCCCCCCAAAAACACAGGAACTGCCATTCCAATTACAGGACTTCAGATTTTACACCCTGCCCTCATGTGGTCCTTTTCATGTCTCTGCGTCTCCGTATAATCCAAAATAACACTCAAAGGACTCGTTTTGGCGACTGCCACCCCGAAACGGGCAGTGGAAGGACGACCGCTGCCATGGCGGCACTGAGAACTGCAGCAGGCCCCCAGCCGCCATTTTGGGGAGCCGCTGCTTGGACCTTGGGAGGGGGATTAATGTACGCAGGTTTTTGAACACCTTCAAGAGAACTTAACACACCGTTAGTGTTCATATCAGCCAAATGAAGCAGAGTATCTGTGCAACGCGCTGGTTACAGAACACATGCAGTTATTCTGCCGCGTTCAAAACATTTTCATTCCATTTTTGAAGGAGATGTGAACGCTTTTCAGTAAAGGGTGGGGTCACAGAAAGTCACAGACTACGATCCAAAGCAAAATTTCTGAGTTTATACAAACTAATTTTACCAGGCAGGTCCTTAAGACTGCTGGAAACTGCACTGCAATACATTTTCTATGTTATATGTAATACATGTATTATATTTTCTATGTTATATGTAATACATATAATACACTTTCTATGTTATATGTAATACATATAATACACTTTCTATGTTATATGTAATACATATAATACACTTTCTATGTTATATGTAATACATATAATACACTTTCTATGTTATATGTAATACATATAATACATTTTCTATGTTATATGTAATACATATATAATACACTTTCTATGTCAACTTCTGCTGCCAAATACAAGCCAAACAATGATTTACAATCACAGACACGCACTCCTCGAAGAAGCTCGAAATTACTTCACAGTCCCAAAAGCACATGACGAAAAAGTTTGAGAGACAACAGTTTCCGAAATATACATTCAGATCCATAAACAACGCAGGATTGTTAACAGGGAACGAACCCCAACCAGCAGCCACCTTACTCACAAAAGAATCACTCAGCCCCGTCCAGGAGAACGCAAACAAATGGCAAAAAACCGGTAGCTACAGAATATCTGTTACATTCCCGCCAAAATGCGCCAACGGTAAAGCTGCTATAAATAGCGGGGGAAAGACCAGCAGCGGTAAACACCACGAACAGCGCAGAAACTTACGTTACTGACGCTGGGCTTCGAGAGGAAGACCCGTCCAGAGGACAGAACTACAGGAACTGCACGCCTGGCTCGCTGGGAGAGTGGCTGCCTGGACGGGAAACCAGTTTACATCACGGCCACAAGACGCCAAACTAACGCCTGGTTTATTTCGACATCGAGAAACACGTTCCGCCAAATATGAAATATCTCCAAACTATGACT